>NW_020940355.1:20460242-20550884 GCF_900497805.2 Vombatus ursinus | reverse complement strand
ATATCATATCATATCATATCATATCATATCATATCATATCATATCATGTCATATCATATCATGTCATATTATATTATATTGTTATGTTGTGTTATGTTATGTTATATTATGGTATGGTGTGTTGTGTTGTGTTGTATTGTGTTGTATTGTAACATATCATATCATATCATATATCACATTATCCTGGAGGTGATAGAGAACCACTGGAATTGATTGAAATGGAAGAAGGAGAGTACATGATCAGATTTGTGCTTTAGGAAGATTAATTTGACAGCTGATAGGGAGGATGGAGTGGAATGGGAAGAGACTCGAGGCAGGAAGACCTAAGCCTATTATAATGGATCCGGTAAGGTAATGAGGAACTGAATCAGGGTGATGACAATATCAGAGGAAAGAAAGGGGAATACAGGAGGTGTTATGATGGTAAAAATCAATAGGTTTTGGCAACAGATTGGATTTGAGGGGAGGGTGAGAGAAAGTGGAGAAGGTAAGAGAGAGGGAAGAGCTGAGGATGACATACCTGGGTGGAGAACCTGGGTGACCAGGAAGATGGTGTTACACTCCACATTAATAAGGAAGTTTGGAAGAGGGAGGGCTTAGGGAAGAAGATAATGAGTTCATACCAAGACATACCAAGTTTAAGATGTCTAAAGGGCATCCAGTTTGAGATGTCTAATAGGAAGTGGAAGATGTGAGTCTGGAAGTTAGGAGAAAGGTTAGGGCTGAATAAGTAGATCTGAGAATCATCAACAAAGTGAAGATAACTGAATCTGTGGGAGCTAAGAAATCACTAAGTGAAATAGTATAGAGGAAGAGGAGAAAAGGGCCAAGGATACAATTCTAGGTAACACCTAACATTTGTAGGCATGACCTGATGAAGATTCAGCAAAGGAGACTGAGATGAAGCGATCAGACAAGTAAGAGGAGAACCAAAATAGAGTAGTGTCATGGAAACCTAGAGAGAAGAGGACATCAAGAGAAGAGAGTGATGTGCAATGTCAAGGTTGCAAACAGGTCAAGAAGGATGAGGAGAGAGAAAAGACCATGAGATCTGCCACTTAAAAGATCATTGGTAACTTTGGAGAAAAAGCACTTTTGGTGTAATGATGAGTTTGGAGGCCAGACTATAGAGAATTAAAAAGAGAGTGAGAGGAAAGGAAGTGGATGAATTAATTGTAGACAGTCTTCTCGAGAGGTTTAGCCATGAAAGGGAGAAGAGATAAGACATAATAGTTACTAGGGATGGTCAAGTGAAAATTTTTTGAGTATGGGGTAAATATGAGCACGTTAGTAGGCAGGCAGAACTAGCCAGTAGACAAGGAGAAATTAAATGTAAGAGGGTATGATAAAAGGGACTGCTCAAGGAGATGGGAAATAATGGGATCCCCTTTGCATATAGAGGGGTTTGCCTTACTAAGAAGAAGGGCCCCCTCTTCATGTGAGAGAGGAGTAGAAGAAAAAGATAACAGCAGAAAGCATCTTGTTGATGTGAAATGAGGAGGGGGAGAAGGAGATTTTGGTCAATGGTCTCAATTTTTTCAACAAATGAGGCAAGGATCAAAACAGAGGATGAAGGGGGCAAGAGGATTGAAGGTTTAAGAAAGGATGAAAAGATTTGAAAGAGACTCTATGATGTGTGGAATAATGAACTGATTAGGGAGATATAAATGGATTGCCTTACCATATTAAGGGCCCATTTGAGACATTGTTGTTCAATCGTTTCAGTTGTGTCTGACTCTTTGTGACCCCACTTGGGGTTTTCTTTGCAAAGATACTAGTATGGTTTGCCATTTCCTTCTCCAGCTCATTTCATAGATGAGGAGCTGAGGTAACCATGGTTAAGTGACTTGCCCAGGGTCACACAGCTAAGTGTCTGAGGCCAGATTGGAACTCAGGAAAATGAATCTTCTTGACTCCAGGCCTGGCCCTCTATCCACTGCTCCAACTGCCTGACCATCTGAGACATTATGTAACATAAATTTGTAGTGGTCCCGGTCAACATGGTTTCACAATTTCTCACTAGCCTCATTTATTAGTATGTGAGTAGGAGTAAAGACATTAAATGCTGGTGTGATCCAAGGCTGAGTTTGGCAAGGCAAAGTTTGATAAGGGGGTAGGGGTCTCAAGAAAAGAGGATAGTATGGAGTTAAACTTTTTCACCAAAGGGTCAAGATGGGGAAGGAAGGAGAGAAGGCTAGAAACATTGTTATTCCTAAGAAAGGCTCTTAGGTTCAGAATCTGGAGCTATCTTCATCAGGGTCCAACAGGAGATGATGGACAAGGCAGTGGTGGTGACTTGACGTTCATGTCACATGCTGCCTGCTGCCTCTCCCTCAGGAAGACCTAGGTTCAAATCCTGCCTCTGATACTTAACCAATTGCTTGACCATGGGCAAATTACTTACGCTCTTTTGAGCCTCTATTTCCTTATCCTTTATAAATGAAGGAGTTGAACTACAGGGCCTATGGCATCTGCTCCTGCTCTATATCTATGAAAGGACCTCATCCAGGAAATGTGTGATTGGAAAAGGAGATGGGAGAAGGAGAAATCAAATGCTGCACTGATACCTATGAAATGTTAAAAGGTCCACAGGGCATCTGAGTATATCCTCTATGGGTAATGAAAGACATAGACAAGAATCAAATAAGATGAGAAGATGTGAATGAGTTGTAATCTGCACCAAGGGAATGAATAGCCACAACAAGGACGTTACAGAATAATACTGAAGTATAGATGCAATGTCGTGACCTTTTAGTTCTCATATCTTTACTTTCTTTGCTCTGAGCAATGACATTTTGTAAAAGTAACATTCATAAATTATCATTAACTCCCATCATAAGGTCATGAAATACTGGTGTAAGGGAATTGAGCCAATTTCCCGGAACACAAAATGGCTGATAACAATGTAGGCCTATATTATTGAACTTCAAAGGCATTAGCTTCCCTGATTATTAGTCTGCTCATGCTCTCCATATTTCTTTCTGCATGTATACAATAAACATTGTATCTATGGAATATGCTGCCCCCAGAACATTATTTCACCTAAAATCATGTTTTCCTAGAATCAATTAATATCATTGGGCAGGGTAGGCCTGTAATGACAAACCAGCATTTCCGCTCAACACTTAAAAAAAGAAAATAAAGATGAGGAAGTTTCATCTAAGCCTTTTGAGAAAAAAGTAAATCTATGTTTCTATTTAAATTCTTTGCTATATTTTGTTTAAAAAATATTTAAAAGTTTTATTCTGCTATAGCTAATATTCTCTAAATGCAAGTTCACTTCAGAGGCTATTTTTATACAAAGCAAAATAATCCTATGTGGAAGATAGAAATGAAGGGAAATATCATAGGAAGCAAGAGAAGATCTCGAAAGAAGAAAAGAAGTAGTCAAATAAAGAAAAACTTTTTTTCAGGTTGGGGAAATGATAGTCACAGGATTTTGTGCTAGCAAACATAAAGACTAAGGTGCCCATAATCTTTCAATCACTCTTTTTTGCTTTTGCCAGTGGAGGAAAAAGATGCAGGAAACATTTGTTTTCACAAATCTAACCAGAAGGTGTGGGAAAATCAACGTTGGGGCTTTTCTGGGATTATTAAAAAGTAGTCACAGATAATACTCAGCCTAGAACCATGAAGGGAGCTTTTAGGAAGGGACTTTTAACTTAGCCCAGAGTAAGAGCTAGAGAAAAGCCCAATGGCTTCACCACCAAATCAAGGGTAATCATAGAATCTTAGAGCTAAAAGTGGCCTTCTACATGATCGAATTTATTCTCTTCATTTCACAGATGAGGAAATTGAAACAGAGAGAGGTTGTGGGACTTTCCTGGAGTCATAAATGGGTAGGACTAAAACCCGGGTCTCTCTCTAAACTCCCTAAACTCTCTCTAAACTCTTCTTGCCACTACAAGAGAGAAGAAGAAAAAATGCTCTTGTAGTTTACTACTAATATGATGTCCATGTGATTTCTTCACAATACTGTATTTTTTTTAAAAAAAAGATAAGGAAAAAAGGTTGGTGTGAAGCAGAGGTGCACTGAGTTCCCAGAGATGATTGTTAAATTTTTAGGGTCATCTTGGAAAACAGTAAATAACACAAAGCAAGACTTGATTTATTGTTCTGTTGATTGTCTAGATTTAAGAAAGTAATGGAGAAAAAATGGTAATAATTCAGATTAAGCTTAAAAATATGCTGCATGCTTTTTGGGTGGTAGGGAGAGAGCCAGTTGTTAAACATTACTATTGCTCCCTTTGTATGGGGCAAAAGAAGCCAAGTAGAATTAGTATCAGCTGGGCAGTAATCAGGAAAGCTGGTCCCTGAAGGTACTGCATATTTCCCTTATACGTATGTCATTGATATTTATTCACAATAAAATAGTTTTGATTGATTGATGTTTTTCATTAAAGTAGGCCTCCTAAATGCTAAGCAGCTTTTTGTTAACCTATTTAAATACTACATGTATTTAAATTTTTATTTAGGTATTTTAGAAATGTTCTTTAAAAAGCCTTCCTTTCACTAATTCAGTCAAGCATTTTCTGCTAATTAGTTCAAATCTGTCAGATTTAATTGAATTTGAAAATCATGTTTAAATAGTTCCTAGGACTTAGTTTCTCTAGAGTAAATACATATAGATCTTTTTGCCTTTCTTCCATATATTTCATTTCCAAATTTTTCCTTATTCTAGTGGCCAATATTGAATGGCAAGGTCTTCTCAGTCATTATAGATGGCTCAATTGCCAGCCATCTTTTCATTTCCCACCAGCTGCTCTGCTTAGTTGCAACTTTACAAACACTGATGGTTCACCCATGACAAGTTCGTCACCAGAAATTTCATCATCATAGACATTGCTTCAGTTCTAATACTTAACCATCTTCTGCTGCCTCTCCCCTCTAATTGGAGGGCTGAAAAGTAGAGAAAAAAATAATCCTCCCAAAGCCTCCCTTTGTAGAGGACTCAGAATTTCCATCCGTTTTTCCCCTTTTCTACCAGATGTTCTGCTTGGTTTCAACTCCACAAACATCATGCCCCAGCCTGGTACCTCTGACTGGTGGCTACCTGTCTCTTCAATTTCCTCTTCTCTATTGTCTCCCCGCAAGGAGCCCACGGTCTAAAGACGGAGACACCAAGCAAACAAATATGTAGGAACAAGCTATGTACAGGATAAATAGGAAATAACCAGAGGAAGAAAGATGCTAGAATTAAAAGGGATTAGGAAAGGCTTCTTGTAAAAGACAGGATTTCAATTGGGACCAGAAGGAAGCCAGGATGCTAACAGAAGTCTGAGTGGAGGAGGGAGGGCATTCCAGGCACGGGGAGGCAGCCAGAGGAAATACCTTTACTTTACTTTAGGAAAGAAAGTATAAGAATAGTGGAAAGCTAGTGGGAGGCTAGTTTATGAAGGACTTTGAATGCCAAGCAGAGGATTTTGTATATGATTCTGTGGTGACAGGGAGCCACTGGAATGTAGTGGTTTGTGATGTGAGAAAGCTATCATTAGGTGAGAAAAAACTGCCTGAAAAAAACTTTTTTTTTAATGTCAAGTTGCCCAGAAACCCTCCAGGCATTCCCCACCCCTGCACCCAGATAGACCATTTCTAGGTCTTGAGAAGTTTTTATTCTAATTTGAGAGATTTTGAATTATTGCTCCTGAATTCTGAAAAGGGGATTAGGTTAAGCAGTATGTAACAATTTTTTTTTTCTGACAGTTGGGAATTTTTACAAAGAACCAGATATGAATCATCAATAAACCTTTATTATGACTATATGTAATAATAAGGGCAAGTTCAACACCTCAAAGAAAATAATAATGGCTAATAATAGTTAGCATTTATATACCACTAACTATGTGCCAGGCACTGCTAAGCACTTTACAATTATTATCTTCTTTGATCCTTACAATAACCCTGGGAAGGAGGTGCTATTTTTATCCCCATTTTACAGATGAGGAAACTGAGGCAAACAAAAGTTAAGTGACCTGCCCAGGGTCACACAGCGGGTAAAGCTTCTGAGGCTAGATTTGAACTTATGCCTTCCTGACTCCAGGGCTAGTGTTCTATGCAATACTTCGGTGCATGAGGGTAGGCATAAGAGGACTGGAGAGAAGAAGGTGGGAAGGATTTGGGACAATAGCTTACTCAGCTGCCAAAAGAGAGAGGGGGGTTGCAACCAGTGCAAGGAAGGGGTGGCTAGATCTTCGGTGTGTAGTCTTCAGACTAGGGCAGAAAAATGGATAAAGTTTAGCAATAATCCTTTGAAAAGGCTGCTTTTAGACCGCAGACCCAGATTCCACTGAGCTATTCACCTTTCTTCCTCATTAAAGTGATAAGACTCCCTTGATTCTCTGTCTCCTCCACAACAAGGCAGCTCATCCCTTCAGAGTGGCTTTGGCTATTTATAGCATTGGGAGACCAGTGCTTGTTCTCATCTTAGGGATCACAAATAGGGGGATTAACCAAGGGTCAATAAGTGTCTGATCTCCATTTCTGACTTCCTAAGATGAACATGCCATGCAGCAGAGTGCAATGTAGTGGACAAAGAAGAGGCCATGGAGTCAGAACACCTTCAAATGCTCATTTTGACATTCTGGCTTTGGGCAGGGAACTTAACTCCTCTGTTCTCCAGGTAATGAGGATGTTAAATGGGTGAACAGTTAAAGAGACAAATTGATGGAAGAGTTTTCCTTACTGGAGAGTTCATTATATCGATGAAATCACATGTGAGAATTTTTTTAATTAAAAAAAAAGAAAAAAATTATCATTGATTTGTATAAATTGCTGATTGAGTGATTTCAAAAGTATTTGACCTGTGATGTACTTAAAAAGAATGACAGAGGTCAAGAAAGTACTTAAAGAAAAGAGTAGGTCTCAACGTTAGCAATATTCTGTCACTAGAGCACAAACTACCTAATAATGATGAATAATAATTAAGAATTCATGAGAAAAGTTTAAAAAAAATTATACCCAATCATTTATTATCCTTAATGTTTTCTCTGTATCTTTTCATAGATGCATTTAATGATAACGGATAAAATTCTTATGCTTAGCGTTTTAATGAAGTCACTGGCTTAAGTATAAGTGTGCTAATTCTCAATCAACCAACCACACCTATGGAAAGCCTAGCTGCTTGGGCCACATAAACAAGAAGTCACTGTCCAACATGTAGGAGTGTATTTTAATTGTAGATGAAATATTTAAGGGAATAAATATCCTGATGAATGTTGCTAATGCAAATCTAAAAAGTGATAGCAAATGTCATACTTTGCTTTAGAATGCTATTGTAATGTAAACTTTAAGCCAAACAAAACCCCAGAAAGATTGATTAAAATGATTATTTTTTCTGAAAGTCTGAATCAAACCCATAATTCATTAGCACACAATTTCCCACTTCCCATTTGGAAACCAGAAATATTGATGATATAGATCATGTTACCATATCCAACAGAATCATTTAAGAGCTCTAAATTGAGAAGCATGCAGAAAATTTGTGTTTCCTTTCTAATATTTTGGAGGGGAGACAGGAGGGTTGAGAGAGTCTTCACCTTTATTTAGGTGTTATGATTCAGATAAATTTTGAGAGTACCCACTCTGAACTCAGTGGATTCTGGGCTGTTTTGGAATTTATGTTCCACTTCTCATTTTTCAGCTCCACTATTTCTTTGTAAGATATCCCAGTGGAAAGTAACCAAAAAAAAAAAAATAGTTCCCAGGGGGGAAGAAAAAACTGAGAAGATTCATGTGCTGGTCTTAATGCATCAGTTTCTCTCTCCACATTCAAAACTCAAATGAATATCAGAACCTACACACTGGGAGCACTTAGGATCTTGAACACTGTTTATAAGTTTAAAGAGTCACCTAACAGAAACACATAGTTTGTTACTTAGAGGACGCTCTGCAGAAGGAACACAGCTAACACCAAAAGGATTAGTTCTCCCTGGTCAGACCATGACCATTTCTTATGCAAGGCAGCAAAGGCAGCCAAATTGTATGAGACATCACAATTTCCCCAAGCCATCCATTTGGCTTAGGGGTACTGAAATTAGGCCCAAAGCATCACCAATTCAATGCCAGCTGCATGGTTACAAATGCCAACTGGTGAGTCCCTCCTGATGTGACTTACAAAGAAAGGAAGTTTGCCAGTGGGAGAGGGGATCTGTTCTGGTAACGCTCTGCAGTTCGTTGAACCCTGAGGACGTCATGATCAATTAATATTTACTATGTCTTGTGCAAGCATATGGTAGAAGCTTTGTGCCTCCACCACATGCTGAAAAGAGCGGAAGGAAAACAAAGGCCCCGACCTTGGGGAGCTTTGGGTCTAAAGAGCAATTTTCAACAGAAATGATATTCTTCCTCGTTCAAAATAAAACCCATCTTCTCACCAAAACCCAGTTTAAGTTGTCCCTGTCTCTCTTCACTGATTCACAGGACAAACTTCCTCCCTACTTTCCACAAAAGCTTCTTCTATAGGTTTAAAATGCTACCTTAAACAAAACTTTAAAATGGGGGAAAAAGTGAAATCTTGCCCAGTACCCAAACTTGTAGAAGGAAGAAATTAAGCTCATGGAGAAAGTATATCATAATCAGTATCAGTATCTAGAACTAAATGGGACCTTCCTGTTTCCTCAATTATCCATAGAAATAGGGTTGATATTATGAATACATAGGCATGTAGTCCTCTCTTTTCCTGGGGTTGGTCCCTATTTCGTTCTCCTCCCAGATGCACAAGTTTCTTCAGGTGATGAAACAATAACGCCACCTGACAAAAAGGTGGCTATTTTCAGTGCTATTGTTACAGCAACTGGAGCTTCTGAAAAGGTTATTAAGGAAAAGGCCACCATGTGAAAAATCTATTTCAAGTTGTTATGGCAACTGGAACTGAACTTGATCTAGAAATCTCTGTCCACTGCTGCTACCTCCCTCACCTCTTTCCTCCACCCTATCTTTTATTTAGTTGATCATCAGAACTACTAAAATTATCAATACATATCTCTCCCCATTGGGTCAATCAGTATTCAGGTTGTGGAAAATGAAACAGCTTTCAAAGAAAACGGTGAATTTACACAGCTAAATATATTTCTTTCTTCACTACGTATTAAATACAATGTAGTGAACAATATACGAAGACAGAAGGAAGGAATCACAGAGTCACAGACCAACTCAAGGAAGAGACCTCAATAGATACCTAGTCCGATCCCCTTGTTTTAGAAATGAGGAAACTGAGGTACAAGATCACATGGGCAGTAAGCATAAGAGACAGGATTTTAGCCTATGTAACTCTAGCTGTGGAGACAGTGCTCATAGGAAAAAAGGGAAGGAAAAGTTAAAGGAAGAAGCCTATATACTTAATCATTCATGGTAAAATGTAATTATAACTGGCACTAAATTACCTCCTCCCTGTTTGGAATAAAGGACAGAGCATGTTCCCCTCTCTCCCAATCAGCTCTAAGAAAGTAGGCTCGAAATAAATCACTTTGACTGAATTGAAGAGGCAGTTTTCTGTTATTAACAAAATTGAACCTCCTAATTAATTAATATTAATTCAAAGTTAATCAGCCATTCAGAAAAGGCCAATATTGCCATCACAGACTCCTCCCCTGGGAACAAGTGTTCCTGAATGAGTCCTATGCCTGGATTAAGGAGACAGCTTTTTGTTGTTAACAAAACATGATTCCATTGAAAATGATCCTTGAAAAGAGAGGAAGAACATATCCACTGGCCGCCAGGTAGAGCTTGAGTTTGAGATGAAGGAATTAGAACATTGTCTACAAGGAACTTCAGACTTAGTAGGGGAAGACTCTAGCTTGTGACCTGATTGGTTGGTAGGACTTACAGACACAGGTCTTCTAAGAGCTCTCTCTTTTTCCTGGTGACCAAATTCTACTCTCCTCTCTGAGCTTTCTTTTTTTCTCATCTTGGAGGCTGAAGCAAAGGGAGCATCATGGATTCACCTTCTCTCTGGGCAGTGGTAGGTTGAAAGGCTACTTTCCCCAAATGACAGGAGAAAGAGGAACCAGCCAATTCTTGATCTGTCTTACCAATCCCCTAACAGTGTAGAAGTCCATGTTGTGTTACAAGGTAATCTGATGCATTCTTCCCTTCAAGAATGTTTATATGCCTTGTATTTTAAAGATAAGAATTCTATTTACATTTTACATGTCATTTTGGTAAAATGTTGATCAATTTTGGTAAAATTACATGTAAAATGTAAATAGAATTCTTTTTTTTTTAGGCAATTGGGATTAAGTGACTTGCCCAGGGTTACACAGCTAGTAAGTGTCAAATGTTTGGTCTGAGGGTGGATTTGAACTCAGGTCCTCCTGACTTCAGGGCCGGTGCTACCAGACCACCTAGTTGCCCCTCTAAATAGAATTCTTAACAGTAATGTAATGAGTAAAAAATTCCTCCCCAAATTCATTCATTTGTTAGTCCTCATTAAATCTGTGTGTGTCTCTCTCTTCTTCTCTCTGTCTCTCTATCTGTCTCTGTCTTTCTCTCTCTTCCCCATCTGTCTCTTTCTCCCTGATCTCTCTTTCTTCCCCCTTTCTGTCTCTCTGTCTCTGTCTCTCTCAATTGTTTATTGACTGAGGTTTACTCCAGACATCTCATTGTCTAATGCTCCAATCTCTTTAATAATTTTTGGTAAAGAAAAGTAGGATGTATTTGTAAGAAAAAGCAAAAGAGAAAAGAAAAAATAAGATGAAATATTATCCTATACATAGTAATGTCTGTATATATCTGATGTGTTATTGGTAAGGCCAAAATGAGAAGAAAGTTCAGAAATTAACCAAATAATGTGTGATGCATTCTAAAAATGTTCCTGCTTTATTTTCTTTTTTTCAACAGTATTTTCACCCTGAAATGTGTGAACTTTGATGATCCACTTAGCATCTGTTTGGACTATGCCAATATTGAGATTATCTATTCCTTCTTCACACTTTTTACGTTACTTGGAAATCTCTACCTCATCCAGACCTTTGATTTCACAGAAAACTCATGTACACGAAGAACTTTTAAAGCAGCCCTCATCTAAGAAACTTGCAGCCTCTCAGAAATTGATTATTAAATCACTGAACATCTATATGAGAAGTTAGTGGCTGGTATTATCACCATTATTTCCAGATGGATACACTAACAAGGGCTCAAAAATGTATTTCATGATTATTAATACTTAATTGTACGGGTAGCATGGCTACCACATGGCAGTATAGCAGCCTGAGCAAGCGCTAATAAACAGTGTCAGGGAGAATATGAGTAAAGTCAGTAGCCTTTTTTTTATATTCAGATGGTAGTGTGCTGGACTTGGAGTCTAGAAGTACTGGGTTCAGGTCCTGCTCTTGCCACTTACTAACTTTGTTCAGTCATTTTTTCGGTTATATCCAACTTTTCATGATCCCATTTGGGGTTTTCTTGGCAAAACTACTGGAGTGGTTTGCCATTTCCTTTGGCAGCTTGTTATACAGATGAGGAAACTGAGGCAAATAGGGTTAAGTGACTTATGATGACAAAGCTAGTAAGTGTCTGAGGCTAGATTTGAATTCAGGAAGAGTTTTCCTGACTCCAAGCCCAACTCTCTATCCCCTGTGCCATCTAGCTGCCCAACTACTTTTTGGATATGTTTGTATTAGGGATTTCTAAGTAAAAAAGGTCTGAACTCAACCACCACTGAGGTTCCTTCCAAGAAAGTGGTAAAATCAGAGCAAGAGTCCTAGCCTCTTTGTTTTTGGTGCAGTTCACTCCCAATAGGCTGGTCTGCATCATAATAATATGAAACACCCACATCATTGAAGAGTCAGCTTTGCACAGTGGACCTGGATCATGAAGACTTGAGTCTGTATCCTAAATCAGATACTTACTAGCTGTGATCTGGGGCAAATCACAACCTCTCTTGGCCTCAGTTTCTTCATTTGTAAAATGGGGAGAATAACCACACCTACCTTACAAGGTATTTGTGAGAAGCAAATGAGATAAGGTATATACAGTTCGATCCCAACCTCAGACACTTATTAGCTAGTGTCCCCGTCCAGGGTCAGGTCACTCAATGCTTGTTTGCTTCAATTTCCTCATCTATAAAATGGGGATAATAATAGCACCTAACCCCCAGAGTCATGAGGATCAAATGAGATAATAATTGTGAAATACTTAATATAGTGCCTGGCACATAGTAAGCACTATATAAGTGTTAGCTATTATTATAATTAAAGTATATTGCAAACTTTAAAGTGCTATATACATTTTAGTTGTTATCCTCAAAGGGTAGCAGGAAAGCAGCAAGAGTTTACAATGTGCCAGGAAATGTGTCTCACAAATCTCTTTTGTTGTTTCACAGTTGTGCCTAAGGCGACCCTGGATTCTTAATCTAAGAGAATAAGCTGCCTTGAGGATAAGAGTCCATAATTTGATGAGATGATACAATGAATAGAGACTGTACATGGGGGCAGCTCTTCACATATGGATTGTTCTAAGTATTATAAAGTACTTGCCTCACAATAGACTTCCATAAGGCAGGTTTCTGGCCCAAACAGAAAGCAGTTGCTATTTATACTCATTCTAAGGAATTCTAAGATATGTCATTGGTCCTCTTCGAGAACTAAGAATGAACAACATCAAGGCAGGTAGTGGAAATATTATTACACCCATTTGAAAAATGAGAAAATTGAGATCCATACAGGGTAAGGAATTTGCTCACATAGTCACATGGCTAGTAAGAATCAGAGATGGTATTAAATTCAGGTCTTCAGATACTGCTTCACAAGTTAGAAAACTCAAGTTCGTATTCTGGGTCCATCATTTCTAGAACCTCCATGTCCTGACAAGGTATATATAGTCATAGAACGTTCATGGGGGGATAGAGACAACAGCTCATTTTTTCCCCCTATTTCTTTATTTTATGTAAAGACAATTTGTGGCTACATCCTTAATCACCTTCCTTTTTTTCCAACTTATTTTATTCTGGACTTAAAAAATAAAACAAGCATTTCCATAACAGTAGAATAGAAAAAAAAAAGATGATTGTATATGAAGCTGCAAATCTATTATGTACAATTTGCTGTTTCTTTTAAATATATAATAAAGTTACCATGTTTAAATATATAATGAAGTTATCATATCATTTAAATATAAGATGAAGTTATCATATAACTTTTTTCTTTTTTTCTTTCCTAGTGGATAGATTGCAGAATTTAGAGTCAGAGTTTGAATCTGGCCTGACTTTGAATCCTTCCTCATATACTCTCCATATACTGGACAAGGTGCTTCAACTCCACTAGCTTCAGTTTCGTCATCTGTAAAATGAGGGGTTTGGACGTGAGGGCCACTAAGGTCCCTCTAGGCTCTAAATCTATAATGTTATTAGGTAGTGACTTAAGGTTCACCGTGTCCTTCACAAGAACCTTGTCAGGTAGAGAGTGCAGGTATTACTCAATTCACTTACTTTGTACTGGACATTGCTAGGATGAAAAGATAAAATATAAAAATAATGCTTGTCTTTGGGGCAGCTAGGTGGTGCAGTGGATAGAGCACTGGCCCCAGAGTCAGGAGGACCTGAGTTCAAATCCAGTCTCAGATACTTACGAGCTATGTGACCTTGGGCAAGTCACTTAACCTCTGTTTGCCTTAACCAGCTAGAGAAGAAAATGGCAATCTATTCCAGTATCTTTGCCAAGAAAGCCCCATGGACAGTAGGGTCCATAGGGTCATGCAGAGTCAAACATGACTGAACGACTGAACAACGTATGCCAAGCCCTATGCTGAGTGCTGGGGACACAATTAATAAAAAAGACAGTCCTTGCCCTCAAGGAGCTTACAATCTAATATCAGGAGACAATATGCAATAGAAGGCAGGAAAGGATAGGGGAGAGACCGGGGGGACCTGGCTCAGCGGCATCTTGCCCCTGTGCAGTTGAAACCAGGGCAGCAGATGCAGATTGGAGTGAGTTCAGTTTCTTCTCTCAATAAAGGAAGGCATTAGGAGGAGTTTGGCACTCTGCCCTCCAGACCTACCATCTGAGGGGAAAGCAGGCAGCAATTAGGTTGATGAGATTAGAAGTGATGAGCTTACCCTGGGAGGGGCATCGTGTTCCAAAACAGCTGAATCCCACAGAGCAGCAGATGCAGAGTGGAGTGCTGTTGTTGACTCCTTTCAGTCATGTCTGGCTCTATGTGACCCCATTTGGGGGTCTTCTTGGCAAAGACACTAGAGTAAATTTTTATTTATTTATTTATTTATTTATTTATATATTTGATACTGGAGTAATTTGCCATTTCCTTCTCCAGTTCATTTTACAGAGGAGGAACTGAGGCAAATAGGGTTAAGTGACTTGCCCAGGGTCACACTGCTAGTAAGTATCTGGGGTTAAATTTGAAGTCAGGTCTTCCTGACTGCAGGCCCAGCTCTTTATCCACATAGCTACCTTGAAGAGCAGAGTGGAGTTTATTTACTCAATAAACCCAAGTGATTCCCTATTGCCTCCAGGATTAAATATAAACTTCCCTGTTTGGCTTTTAAAGCCTTTCCCAACATAGCCCCAATCTGTCTTTTCAGATTCATTGTACATTGCTCCCCCTCCAAACCTTACCTTCTCTTTGTTCTTTTATACAAGTCGCTTCATCTCCACCTCCCTGCGTTTGTAGTAGCTGTCCCCCATGCCGAGAATACTTTCTCTCCACACCTCTGCCTCACAGAATTCCTTTCTCCAAGACACAGTTCATGCACTGCCTCGGGTACAAAGCATTTCCTCATTTCTCACCTCAGCTGCTAGGGCCCCCTCTCCCAGATGAACTCCCCTGTATTTAACCACCTTACATTTATTCATATTTATTCTTTGAGTTTATTCTGTGCATACTTAATTATGTACTTATTTCTCCATTAACATATAAGCTCCTCAAGAATGGGGATTAGTTTGTTCCTTTGTTCCTTAAATTTATATCTGTCCCCAAAAAATTTTGTATCCCTAGTGCCTGGGATAGTGTCTGGCATATAATAAGTGCTTAATTGGTTGATTAATTAGTTCAGGGGTGGGGAATCTGAGGCTTCGAGGTTATATATGGCCTTCTAGGTCCTCAAGTGTGGCCCTTTGACTGAATCCAAACTTTACACCCAAGGAGGTGTGGTCTTTTGACTAAGTCCAATTTTACAGAACAAATTCTTTTATTAAGGGGATTTATTCTGTAAAATTTGGATTCAGTCAAAGGGCCACACTTGAAGACCCAGAAGGCCACATGCAACCTCGAGGCCTCAGGTTCCCCACCCCTGAATTAATTGATTGATTGAAAACATAAACAGAAAAGTTTGTGTTAATGCCTGAGGTGTCAGGAAAGAGGCACCTGAGCTGTTCTTTGATAAGCATCTAAGAGGGAGAGGTCAGAAGGAGAGCATTCAACCAATGGGCACCATTTATTTATACTGGCCCAGAAGGTAGAATGTCATCTTCCTTGATCAGCTGACTTGAAACTCTGCTTCACTTTAATCTAATACACAAGCAAGTCATCAAGACATCACTCTTGTCAAGATAGTAGGAGACACCCTGTCTTCCAGAGCTAAGACCCAGCAAGCAGGCTGTGTCCTGAGCCTGGCATAACAACAATCCTTTGGGCTTACCTTCTGGGTGAATTCAGCCACAGCAAAATCCCAGAATTGTTTCTAGTCATGAAGCCCTGTTATGAACCAAACTTGTCACACTGTTGCTGATACCCCTCATTGTGAGGGCTACAGCTCACTATGCAGCCATTGGTATAAGAATTGAGATCTCCCCACACCAAAGCAGGTCCCCCAACACTAAGGGCAGGGCTCTGGCACACTTGTCTTCGCATGCAAGCTGTTTCCCTCACTTTGAAATTAAACTTCTGTTTAATGCCTGACTTTCCTGTCTCTAGCCTGCTTTGTTCTGCTCTGGCCACACACAGGTTAGAGGCTACGTTCCTTAGGTTGATGCTCTCATGTTATCATTGGTCCTCTTCAGAATGAAGGACAAATAACAACAAAGGCTGTCCCCATGGCTGGAAGCTCTCCTTCCTCATCTCTACTTACTGCTTTTCCTGGCTTCCTTCAAGTCCCGTCCAAAATCCCACCATCTACAGCTCATTTCACTCTTCATTATTTCATACAAGTCTATCCATGTTTTTCTAAGATCATCAAGCTCGTCATTTCTTATAGTAGTATTCAATCACAATCACATACCACAACTTATTTAGTCTTTCAACCTTTTCCAATCCCATTTAATTCAAGTGCTTTCCCTCTCTCAATTATTTCCTATTTATCCTATGTACAACTTTTTGTACATAGTTGTTGCTTATTACTTCCCACATTAGATTGTGAGCTCCTTGAGGGCAGAGACAGTCTTTTGCCTCTTTTTGTATCCCCAGTGTTTAGCATAGTTTCTGGCACATTGTAGGTGCTTAATAAATGTTTATCGACTGACTACAAAGCCAGTTTGCAGGAAATGGCGAGCACTTTTAGGGAGGTGATATGAAATGAGAATGTCAAAGTAAGGAAGAGGCAGCATGTAGTTTTTAAAAGCGAGGAGAAATGTTCTAGGCTGCACCCCTATAGGGTCTCAAACCACAGTTTAAGAAATGCTGAAGGGCTGGCGAGTGGAAAAAGTTAAAGAAGCCCTGTTCTGGAGGAAATAAGGACCTCTTGAAGATTTTTGAGAAGTGGAATGGCATTATCAAATCAGTGTTTTAGAAGTATCAGTCTGGCAACTGTGTGGAGTATGCATCATTAAAGGGAAAGGCTAGAGGCAGGGAAGCCAATCTGGAGTCTATTAAAATTATCCGCATGAAAGGTGATGAGAGGGTGGACTAGGGTAGAAGCCATGAGCAGGAAGAAGAGAACAGATGCAAGGGATCAGAAGAATTGATAAGATTTGACAACTGATACTATATCCAGTTTAATTCAATTAATTAGTATTAGATAACATTTCTATGGCACTTTTAGGTTTGCCAAGTTTTTTACATACATCATTTCATTAGAACTTCACTACCTCATACGGTAATATATCTCCATTTTACAGGTGGTGAAACTGATGCTCAGAAAGGTTAAGTGGCTTGCCTAGAGTCACACAGTTAATAAGTTGCAGGAGAAGGATTTGAACTCAGTTTTCTGATTCAAGTCCACCATTCTTTCTAGGATGCCATATGCATAGTGCTAGGCAGTTGGATAAAAGTAAAATGGTCCTTGCTCTCTAGAAGCTTACTATCTACTAGGTATGGTATTGAGGGAAAAGGAAGAGTCAAGGATAATTCCAAGCTTGAAGACTTGGGTGGCTGGAAGAATGGAGATGCCTTAGGGAAATTGAGAGGAGATGAGTTTAGGAGGAAATATAAGGAATTCAATTTTGGATCTGATGGGTTTTAGATCTGTCCCTTTTCATCTCTTTAATAATGAGAAAACTGAAACCTACCAAGGTAGTTACAGAGCTAGTATGTGTCAGACCTGGGACAAGAATTATTATGAACGCATCAAAGATTTTCCTTGCTTCCAAAAGCCAAGAAAGTAATGAAACTTCCCAAATAGCACAATCTAAAATATGTAAAAGATAAATGGTGAAACTCATTTGTGGCAAATTGGTGACATTTCAGCTTTCTCCTTAATGTGCTAATGTTTGCCCAATTAACATAGAGATGGGCCAGATTCCACCTGGCACAAATTTTCTCTTGGTAGAAAATTAGGAGTCTTTAAAAGCCACATCAGCTCATTTAAGTCTCTAGGATGCCATTTGGAATATCATTGTACATATCAGTGTATTAAATGGGTTACTCCTACAACATGTAAAGTCTGAATGCCATCCAAAATTTTAACATTTCACTCAGAGCAATGATCACATCTTAAGAGTTCACTATCACCTACAACTGTGTTATCTCGATGATCTTGAACTGTGAAATATTCTGTCTCTGATAATAACATCTATTATCTTTCCTCCTAAGTCTTCTCTCTCTTTTTTTTTTTTGTTTTTGGTGAGGCAATCGAGGAATCGAGGTTAAGTGACTTGCCCAGGGTCACATAGCTAGTAAGTGCCAAGTGTCTGAGGTCAGATTTGAACTCAGGTCTTTGTAAATCCAAGGCTGGTGCTCTATCCACTGTGCAATCTAGCTGCCCCTAAGTCTTCTCTTCCCCCTTCTCTGAACTTTCCTATTTCTGTTGATGGCATCACCATTCTTCCAATCATCCAGTTTTCCAATCTTAAAGTCATCTTTGAGTCTTCCTTCTCCCTTTCCCTCCCACATTCAATCAATTATCAAGTTCTATCAATCTACCTCTACAATCTTTTGTCTCCACCCCCTTCTTTCTACTCATTTCAGCCTATGGCATCAGTACTAGAAATGTTATTATTATCTTCATTTAACAGATGAGGAAATTGAGAATCAGATACATTAGGTTATTTGACCATAGTCACATAGCTGGTAAATCTTAGTGGAAAGATTTGAATCCAGAGCTTTCTGATCCCAGGTTCATTTCTCTACCAGTTCAACTCTATACTATCCTCTTCCCTTGAATCACTTGTTGCCTTATCCTGTGGCCATTCACAACTTGCAAAATCCTAACCCTGATTTAACCCTACCTAACTCCACTCGTACTTAATGATGTTTCAGAAAATCCCATAGTCATGTCTAATCTCAGAATGTCTCTCACCACTGCCTGGCAAACCTTTTATTCATCTCTAATTAATTCCATCATATTGCCAACAGCAGCTATTACACATTTCTTTTCTCCTCTTTTCTAGTCTTCTATATACAGCCCAACACAGCAGATATCCTGAATCCTTACATTAGTGAGAAAATAGAGGACATCTGTTTGGGGCACCTTCTTCTTCTTACCATACACCTCAAAAACATTTCTATGCCAGTCCCTACTTTTCTTCTTTCTTTAAGGGAGAGATGGTGAGGTCATCCTTTTTATTACCGAAGTTATCCATGTATTTGTCATCCAATCCCTTTCCATCTCCACTGTGAAACTAGCCCCGTTCAATCATAATCATCATCATCACCACCACCATCATCATCTCTTTCTGGTGCTCTGTTTCTCTATCTCTGTCTCTGTCTCTGTCTATGTCTCTCTCTGTTTCTCTCTCTCTGTCTCTATCTCTCTGTCTATCTGTCTCTGTCTCTCTGTCTCTGCCTCTCTCTGTCTCTCTCTCTCTCTGTCTCCCTCTCTCTGTCTCTGTCTCTCTGTCTCTCTGTCTCTCTGTCTCTCTGTCTCTCTCCTTTAACTTACTGCTTCCTTTCTTGCTGCTGCAAACATAGCCAAGTTACTCTCATCCTTAAGAAACTCTGCTGTGGGACAAAGCTGTTTGAACTTGTTGCATACATTTCCTTACATTCCATTCATTTCTCAACCACTTGAGATCTGGCTTCTCATCGCACCACTGAACTAAAACTAGTCTCTACAGAATCACCAGTAATCACTTAAATAATTAATTCAATGGCCTTTTATCAGCCCTGATTGTACTTGAACTCTAGTTTCTAACAATGTCATTGACCTCCTAGATATTCTCTTTTTTCTTGCTTTCTATGATGCTGCTCTTTCCTGGTTCTCTTCCAACCTGCCTGACCACTCCTTCTCAGTCTTCTTTTTTCTGCCTCAATCAACACCTGCCCAGTAATCTTCAGTGTTCTTTCATTCTCTCTCTATAATCTCTTTCTTGGTGATCTCATGTTCAATTGTTACCTTTATGCAGATGACTTCAAAATCAATTCATATAATCTCTCTCTTGAGTTTCAGTCTCATGTTAACTATCTGCTGGACATTTCTGCTTGAATGTCCTATGAGCACGTTAAATTCAACATGCCCCACAAAAGAATTCATCTTAACTCCTAGAATCTCACTGTACCTCCAAACTTCCCTATTTCTGTTGAAGATATCATCTTCCAGATACTCAGATCCCCAAATTTAAATTTATTCTTTATTCTTTCCTCTCCAACAATCCCCATATCTAATCAGCCTCCAAGTTTCATCAATTCAACCAACATCTCTTGCACATATCTCCCTATTTCCACTGCATGTGTACTACCGTAATTCAAATCCATACCACCTTGCTTTAACCTATTACAATGCCTCTTAATTGATCTTCTTTCTTCCAGTCTGAGTTCTTTCCAACCTCTCTTCCACACAGCTGCCTAAATAATCTTCCTATGACATAAGTCTAACCATATCACTCCTGCCCAAGAGTCTTCCCTGTCTCCCTTTAGCTTTCAGAGTCAAATATAAATGACTCAGTCTGGGTTTTAAAGCCCTTTTCCATTCTTGCTCCAATATATTTTTGAAGACTTTTTTTTTTCATTTTATTCTCATGAAAGCATTTTCCATTCTAGCCAAACCAGTTAACTAGCTTTCTTAGAACTCAGCCCATCTCCTCACTTTGCCTAGGCTGTCCCTCCCTTTCAGGGACATATTCCTTCCTCATGTATCTCTCCAGAATCCCTAGCTTTCCTCAAGGTTTGTGTCCTGCAGGAAAGCTTTCTTTATTCCCCTAGTTGTTAGTATTTTATCCCTCTTCAAATTATCTTATTTTTAATTACGTAGTTCTATACTTATTGTAGCCCTGCCCACTAGAATATAAGCTCCCTAAGGACAAGAATGGTCTCATTTTTGCCTGTAACTCCAGCATCTAACATAGTGGCTGGTCCATAGAAGGCCCTTATTAGTGTCTGTTGAATTTAATTGTCAGGCCATCTTACATAGATATCCTCCCTCTTTAAAAGAATTACCAGTGGACTGGAAAGAGACTTGGGTAGCATGACCAGTCAGTCAATTAGAGAGCTCTAGAAGTTGCTTCAAAATGCTAGTTTAGACACACCAGTGCCATGAGTCACATCCTAGTGTCCATCTAGTATATTCATAAATATATTATCAGATTGGCGCATTAGGAGTTCCCTGAGAAAAACCTATGCAACATAGACCACTCCAAATCCATGCGTGTGTGCTGGGGGCGGTATTTCTGTGTGTCTTTCCTTGGCATAGGGTGAGCCATCATAGACTCACATGTGTCAATGGGTGACTTTGAGATATTTTTTTAGCTTCCCAGGAGGCCTAAGCTAAGAGCTGCCCTGGGGAAATGTCTTGTGTTTCATCCACCTTGTGACCCATTTTCCATCTGGGACTGACAGAAGTGCTTCTGCTACAAGTGACAGGACTGACGACTGCTCAGTGAAGTGGGGGATGAGTTATATTAACAAGCTTCCAGAGATATTTAATTTTGCTCAGTCGGACTTTTGCAGGAAGAACTTAGTTTAGAAGTACCACATGTTACTACTCTTGATGGCAATTTAGCTGGGTGAAGAAATGCAGCTGACCCAGTGGGCCTTTCAGAGGAGTTTTCTCTAGAGAAGCCGGGCTGGTAATGGATGAGCTCGTCAGAGGAAAGGATTTCACTGAATTAATTCCCATCTGCTCTGAAGCTACGGCTGTTCCCGATGCCATGCTACTCTAGGGAGCCTGATTCCACTTTTGAAAAAGCTCCCAAGTAGGCTCCAAATCATGTCACACCTTCTCTTGTCTAACTGATACAAACCATTAGTTGTTTTGATTTGTTTTCTTTTCCAGGGTTTTTTTCTCTTTCTCTCTTAACCTAAGCCCATTGTTGTTTGAGCAGAAACATTCCATTCAAACATGGCATATCATATGAAGCCTGGAGGGACTTTGGATTTTCCATCATAATGAAGACAGGATGCATGTTCAGCCTCTCCCATCAAAATCAGAAGGTTCACTGTGCTTTGCCTTCCCCCATCCTATCTCATTCTTCACACCACCCAGAGCTCTGGTAGTTTTTCTCAACGAGAGCCTTCCCTTTCATATGCCTACTTTCTGACATCCCTAGCCTTTCATAACTGACCCTAAGTCCAGGAGGCCAGGACAGATCTATGCGGGAGAACACAAAGTTACCATGAAATAGGCTTATGAACAATTCCTTTCTCTTACTTTGGCTCTTTCTTGAGAGCTGGAATGGAGCATCAAAATTCACAACTGCTGAAAGGCTGAATTCCAAGCTCACCTAAATGGATTTCTCAGCTTTTCTAACATACGAGCCCTTTTTCTTTCCAAAGTGTTAGAAGATGTACATTGAATCTTTCTTGGCAGATGTTTTAAATTCTCCCTTAAGGACAGATAGAAAGAGGCAGTCTAGTTTAATGGAAAGAGTTTTCTGCTTGTAGACTTAGATTCCATTTTCAGCTCAGCTATTTAGTGAGCTATGGGACTTTATCATTTCAGCTCTCTCTGCCTCGGTTTCTCATAGTTGTGTTGTTGTCCAGTCATTTTCAGTCATGTCCAACTCTTTGCGACCCCATTTGGGGTTTTATTGGCAATGATACTTGAGTGGTTTGCCATTTCGTTCTCCAGCTCATTTTACAGATGACGAAACTGAGGTAAATGGTTAAGTGACTTGCCCAGGGTCACACAACTAGTAAGTGTCTAAGGCCAAACTTGAACTCAGTAAGATGAGTCCTCCTGACTCCACCCCTCTGTGCTACTTAGCTGCCCCTTCTCATAGTTATAAAGTGAGGCAAACATCTGCTCTGACTGTTCTATAAAGTTCCTGTGAGGAATGCTTTGGAACCTATAAATTAATATATAAATGTAAACTGCATATGTGTTATATGTTAAATATATGCAATTACTAGAGGCAGCTATGGTCTAATGGATACAGTACAGACCCAGAATCTAGCTGACATTACCTGTGTTCAGGTCCAGCTTCACATCTATACTACCTGTGTAACCTGCGGCAATTTACTTAATCTCTCAAGGCCCCCAGGCAATTCTCTAAGACTAGAAATTGCAGAGTAGGTTCAGATCTGCATCTGTGGAGGGTGTTTCCTCACTGAGAGGTCTCTCCGTAAGAGTGAAATCACAGATCTGGTCCAAAAAAAAGAAAAGAAAAGAAAAGAAAAGAAAAGAAAAATGTTAAATATTATCACCATGGTTTAACCTAATTATGTTGACTTTTTTTTTAAACTCATTTCAATTTAAAGAAGATTCAACCTGAGGACAAAGCTGTTAGGTACTTAACTGGGAAGAAAACAAATTACAGAAGATGACAGAGTTTTTCTGAAAAAGGTCAAGTGTCTCTCTCTCTCTCTTTCTTAAGCCACTTTTTTTTTTTTTTGGCTCAAGCTCTTGTTGGCCATGAGCCTGCTAAATATCTACCATGGCCATGATTGTACTAATTGGTACCTGGTTGCAGCCCAGATACTTAATGGGGCCCCTGTGGGAGCAGATTCAGACAGAGTAAAAGGTCTCCAGATGAGAGTTAGGGCTGAAGCACTCAACCTGAACAGGAAATAGGGTTTACAACCTAGGAATCACTCTCAATTCTTTCCTCTCACTGACGCCACCCATATTCAATAAGCATTAGAATTTCTACCCCCTCCCAATATTTCTTCTGTCCATCCCCTTCTCTCTATTCACACAAAAGCCATTATAATTCATATCCTCTACAACCTCTAACCTGGAGTATTGTAATAGCCTCTTTTTTTTATTGAAACCATCACAATTTTGTGATCACTATGTGTTTTTTATCACCTTAATTTCCCAAGATATCCCTTCTGCTTTTTGTCTTAAAAATCTAGTCCAGGGGGTGGGGAACTTGCAGCCTGAAGGCCACATGTGGCCCTCTAGGCCCTCAAGTATGGCTCTTTGACAACATCCAAACTTCACAGACCCTTAATAAAAGGATTTGTTCTGTAAAACTTGGACTCAGTCAAAAGGCCACACTTGAGGACCTAGAGGGCCACATGTGACCTCGAGGCTGCAGGTTCCCCACCCCGATCCTCTCTCCAAATTAACCTCTTCCCTCTATAATCCAGCATTTTCCCTCTACAATATAGCCTCCCCTTCTGCAATCTAGCATCTCCTCTCTCCAAACCACAGCTTCCACATAGGTGCTATATTGATTTTTCTAAAGAATAGGCCTTCCTCTGCCACTCCACTGCTTAAGAAGCTTCAGTGATTGGTTCCTTATTACCTCCAGTACAAAATACGAAGTCCTCTATTTGGTATTTACAACCTTTCAAAAACCCCAAATATCTTTCCAGGCCTGTTAACTCCTCCTCACATACTCTACTTTCGAGAAAAGCTGTCCCACTTAATTTCCTCTAGATGTGGAGTGCCATTTCCCACCTCCATGCTTTGTCTCAGGCTACCCCTCATGCCTGCAATGCTCTCCCTTCTTATCTCTACCTTTTAGGACCCCTAATTCACTTTAAAGCTCAGCTCCAGTGCCAGCTACTCTAAGAGGACTTTCCTGATTTCCTTCGTTGTGAGTATTTTCCCCATGAAATTGTTACTTCTACTGTATTTACTTATCTGTGCACATGTTGTTTCCCTCTGGTGAAATGTAAGCTCCCTGAGGACAGATACTCTTGTTTTTGTCTTTATAGCCTCAGCACCTAAGGTAGTGTCTGGCATATAGGCAATACTTAATAAACTTGAATTTAAAAGTTAGCTGAAAATGACAGAAGGGGTAGTATAAGCCCAGTCCATTTAGGATGGAGACACTTACATGGGGAGTCCTTGAAAACTGCTCCTGGGAGATGGGACGGGTCCAGGAGTGCGCATTCTGCCTTTCGCTCTCCATGAGACTGAGGGCAGCATCTTTCTATAGACTTTGCAGCTAGAACCACTCTTTCTGGCAGCATCCAGGGGATGAAGTTCTCTTTCACCCACAGAGAGGAAACCATGCAATAAAAGTGGGGGAGGGATAGTCCAGAATGTTACCTTTCCCTCCCCAATGGCTCTGTAAACTCAAGAAACAGGCTTGGGTCTTATTTTGTTTGTCCTTTTCAATTCTAGGTGCAGAGAGTGGAGTCCCAGATCTGAAATCTCAAGCCATGGTCACTGGGGACCTTAGAGTCCAAGATTACAGGCTGGATCACATAACCAACCCAGCAGGTAAGCCCAAGAGAAGCCAATGTGTGAAGACTGCTGCAAGGAAGGAAAATATAACACACCTGGCCTTCAAGAAGTGGGAGTCCACAGTAATCACACTCATAAGAACATCCCTTGTTACCAATACTGCTTGGAAAATGGGATCAGAGTTCCTCAAATACTGTTCCCAGCTAGTCCTCCTAGGAACTTTTGTTTTTGCCTGATGAAATATTGATGATGGACTTATAGATGCATCTAATTCCTCAAAAGGCAAGTATATTTATTAACTCAAGTGATTAAAAAAAATGCACCTTAAATTTGAGGGGAAATTCTTAGCTCAATATAAATATGTAAATCTTATCAGTTGGAGAATATCAAAACTTATACAACCAAAAATATAATTTTTACCATTAACCCTCAAGACACACACTGAAGAATT
The DNA here is from genome assembly GCF_900497805.2 of Vombatus ursinus. NCBI lineage: Eukaryota > Metazoa > Chordata > Mammalia > Diprotodontia > Vombatidae > Vombatus > Vombatus ursinus. The sequence continues at coordinate 20,525,595 of NW_020940355.1, read as the reverse complement.
GTAATAGCTTGAGTCTTCTTTAAATTTCAATGTGGGATGCCTAAGTCTTGCAATTGAGAAGTAGAAGAGAAAGCAAGGGACAGGGTAAGCCAGAGAGGGAGAACAATGCAGTCTGAGCAGGAGTAGAAGGATACGAGTCAATGAAGAGAGCAAACTATTACGCAGGAAGCCTCTTCAACTCCCTCCTTTGTACCCAAAGGAAAATAAAAGGAGGGTGGGGAGAAGCTAGGTCTATATGCTGCTGTAGCTATTAGTCTCTCTGGGGGAAAAAAAGGATAAAGGGAAAATCTTTTCTTGAGTTTTTCTTCATATTCTTCCCACTATTTGGGGCCAAGTCAAGTTGGTTACAAATTTTTTAAAAATTCAAAATTGCTCACCCTTTTACTGGCTTCTCAATGCCCTGCTTCTCTGCTCCCCCGGTGGTTGGAAGCAAAATTACACCTTCCCCATTCCAAGAGGGACCTGGCCATCGCCAGATGTGCAAATTTAGAGCTGAGGGCCACCAGTGCCAGAGGAATGGGTTCAAATCCCACCCCTCATACCTCCTACCTGTGTGACTTCTAATGAGTCACTCTCTGGGCCCCAGTTTCCTCATCTATAAAATTAGGGGACTGGAATAGATGATAGAATTAACTCATTCTTCCTGAGTTAGAGCCAGAAGCAGTTCTAACTATGAACTACATAAAAATGCAGACTCCTTTGATAGCCCCAAAGAGAGAGGTTTTAGCCATGAATTGGCTAAGTACAAGGTTTAGGTTTTTATAAATTTCATGCTCGTAGTCAAGTTATCATCCTAAAGACAACAGACCTGAGGTTTTGTCTACAATTGGCTTATTTCTTAGGGAAAAGTATAGAAGTTACATGGAGAATTGTGTCCCTGAGAACATGGCTATAGAAAAGTATTCCAAGACTTCAGAAGGCAGCAGAGAAGGCAAGGACCTCCTCATTAATTCACACTAGATTTTTACTTTAACAAGTAATCCTAACACCATTCTAAGTCAAGGATGGGAAAAAAAAGGACTCCAAAAACAAAATGGTACAGAAAAGAGAGAAAGAAAATTACTCCTGGTTCTTCTCAAAATCCATAAATTTAAAAATTAACCTTTAATATCCTATGAGAGAAGGAGAGAAGGGAACTGAGAATTGTCTCTGTTCAAAGGGCTACAGAGTTCAGATATTTTCCTAGACCAGTGGGAAACAAAAACTTCTAGAATTTCTGCGGCAGACTATCTCCAGAATGACATAAATATGAGAAAGGAATACTAGAGAAATGTAAAGAAGTAAGGCTATAGGTCTTGTTTCAGATAGTAAAGTCAGCTTCATTGCCTTTTTTTTTTAAGTCTGTACCTTTTATTTTATTTTATTTTATTTTATTTTTTGGGCTAGGCAACAGGGTTAAATGACTGGCCCAGGGTCACACAGCTAGTAAGTGTCAAGTGTTTGAGATTTGAATTTAGGTCCTCTTGACTCTAGGGCCAGAGCTCTATCCACTGCACCACCTAGCTGCCCCTCCATTGCCTTTTTAATCCATTTCAAAACTACAGTTGGGAAGAGTCAAACCACACACAAAGGAAAGCAGGGAGAGTGCATGGAATGGATGGAAAACATAGCTCACTTGATGTCCTGGGCTGATATCACCATGGGGCTTAAAGTCTCTTTCTAAAATCCAGACTTTTCTCTAGTCCTATCTTTGACCACACATATACACAAGAAGAAAAAAAATCCTTATTTTAAAAGATTAGTAAACATAAATAGGGAATTGATCAAGATGGCAGAACAGAGGCAGCAATACAATTGAACTCTCCTAATATTTCCCTAGAAATAGCTTTAAAATAACACATCAAATTGAATTCAGAGTGACGTAGCCAACAAAAATTCAGAGTGAGACCTTTTTCCAGTTTATAACAACTTAGGAGTTTGAGAGGAGAGGTCTATGACAGCGGGGGCCATCCCAGAGCACGCAAGATGGCAACACCAGTGGTGGGCCTTGGAGGTGGCTACAAAAGCAGCAGTAGCTTTAAGAGCTCTCAGCTCAGGCACAGTAAGGGTATTGAAAAACTGCTCAGAAAAAAGATTACAGGGGACCCTGCGCTGGCATTGGGTAGAGGACAGGGCACTGTTTGGCTATCCTGTTGCCCATAAGCAATTCTGGGTTGTAGTACCAGGGCAGAGAGAAGTGTTAGTACTTGTGGCTGCAGTGAAGCAGGGACATTGGTTACAGTTCCAGGGCAGAAAGCAGTACTTGCGGCTGCAGGGGAGTAAAGGGCCTTTCTGAGTAAAGACCAGAACAAAGACCAAGAGAGCAGTGATTGCAACTCTCCTTGGATTACACCATCTTGGAAGCACTGAAAGCTTACAGATTCCCAGAATTAACTCTGAAAGTAGGAATGGAAAAATCCCTAATGCTTGGGACAGTGCTTCCCCATCCCCAGGTGAGCAGAGTCCAACTTCAGCATAAAGTTCAAGGTCAAGAAAAATGCTAGGAAATTTAGGGGGAAAAAATACCATGAAAAGCTACTATGGTGACAGGGAAGATCAAGATACAAACTCAGAAGAAGAAGATACTAATGTGAAAACAGCTACAAGCAAAGCCTCAAAGAAAAGTGCAAATTGGACTCAAGCCCAATGAGAAGTCCTAAACAGCTAAAGAGAGAGATGAGAGTGGTAGAGGAAAAATTAGGAAAAGAAATCAGAATGATGCAAGAAAATTGTGAAAAGACTATTAACAGCTTGGGAAAAGAAGCACAAAAAAATACTGAAGAAAATAAATAGAATTGGTCAAATGGTAAAAGAGGCAAAAAAAAAAAACCCACCAAAATACAGTGAATAAAAGAAATCCTTAAAAAACAGGATTGACCAAATTGAAAAAAGGTACAAGAGCTCACTGAAGAAAATAATTCCCTAAAAGTTAGAATTGGGCAAGTAGAAGCTAATGACTCCATGAGACATCAAGAAACAATAAAACAAAGTCAAAATAATGAAAAAGTAGAAGAAATTTGAACAGTTTTGTCAGAAAAAAAAAATGCTGACCTGAGAAAGAGATTAAAGAGAGATGATGTAAGAATTATTGGACTAATTGGAAAGCCATGATCAAGAAAAAAGCCTAGACATTGTATTTCAAGAAATCATCAAGGAAATCATCCTCTGATATCTTAGAATCAGAGGATAAATAGAAATGTAAAGAATCTACTGATCATCTCCTAAAAGAGATCCCAAAATAAAAACTCCCAGTACTATTATAGCCAAATTCCAGAACTCCCAGGTTAAGAAAAAAATACTGTAAGCAGCCAAAAACAAACCATTCAAATTTTGTGGAGCCACAGTCAGGATCAGAAAGCATTGAGTAGCTTCCATGTTAAAGGAGTAGAAAATTTGGAATATGATATTCCAGAAGGCAAAGGAGCTAGGATTAAAACCAAGAACACCCTACCCAGCAAAACTGAATATAATTCTTCAGGGGGGAAATGGACATTTAATGAAATAGAAGACTTTCAAGCATTCCTGATGAAAAGACCAGAGCTGAATAGAATATTTGACATTCAAATACAAGACTCAAGAGAAGTATAAAAAGGTAGACATGAAAGAGAAACCATGAGGGACTTAACAAAGTAAAACTATCTACATTCCTATATGGGAATATGATAAATGTAACTTCTAAGAATTTTATCATTATTGGGGCAGTTAGGAATGTACCAGAGTTAACAGGCATGAGTCAATTATTTTGGGATGACCTAAAAAAATGAAGAGGTGATAAAATAGAGATGCACTGGGGAGAGGAAGAATAAGGATAATTATCTCCAAAAATGGGGCATGTAAGGAAGAATTTTTACAGTAGATGGGAAAATGGAGAATGCTAGGGAATTCTTGAACCTCACTGTCATTTAAATTAGTTCAAAGAGGAAATTATAGATATATATATATGTATGTATTATATTTACATACATACACACACACATTCAGTTGGGTATAGACATTTATCTTACCTAGCAGGAAAGTAAGAAGGGAAGAGGATAAGAAAAAGAGGGAGGTGATCAAAGGGAAGGCAAATTAAAGGAGGTAGTTGTCAGAAGAAAAACAGACTTCTCAGTAAGGGCAGAAAGTAAGAGACTAAGAGAGAGAGAGAGAAGAATAAACAGAACAAAATAAGGTGGAGGGAAATTAATAGGTAGTAATAATAACTGTGAACAGGAATGAGATTAACTCATCCATAAAATGAAAGCAGATAGCAGAATGGGTTGGAAACCAGAATGCAACATTAAATTGTTTTCAAGAAACACACTCGAAACAGCGAGACACAGAGAATTAAAACAAAGAGCAGAGCAAAATCTGAGGTGAAGAAAAGGAAGAAGAAGAAGAAGAAGAAGAAGAAGAAGAAGAAGAAGAAGAAGAAGTAGAAATTATGATCTCAGACAAAGCAAAAGCAAAAATAGAACTAATGAAAGAGAAAATCAGGCAAACTATATTTTGCTTAAAGGTACAATAGACAATGAAGTAATATGAATACTAAGCAAATGTGTACCAAAGGGCATCTAAATTCTTAAAGAAAATATTAAATAAGTTATAGGAAGAAATAAAGAATAAAACTATACTAATGGGGAACCTCAGCTTTCCTTCCTCAGAACTAGATAAATCTAACCATGAAATAAATAAGAAAGATGTTAAGGAGATAAATAGAATCTTAGAAAAGGTAAATATGATAGACATCTAGAAAGAATTGAATGGAAATAGAAAGAAGTATATCTTTTTCTTAGCAGTACATGGTACCTTCACAAAAAAAAATCATATATTAGGTCATAAAAAACTCATAAACAAATGCAGAAAAGCAGAACTAGTAAATGTACCTTTTTTGTACTATGATTCAATAAAAATACATTCAATAAAAGGCTTTTGAAATATAGGTTAAAATTAATTGTAAATTAAATAATATAATCCCAAAGAACGAGTGAGTCAGAAAACAAATCATAGAAATAATTAGTAATTTCATTAAGGATAATGACACAAGGCAACATACCAAAATTTGTGAGATGCACCCAAAGCAATACTTAGGGGGAAAACTTTTACCTCCAAACACTTATATCAATAAAACAGAGAATGAGCAGATCAGTGAATTGGGCATGCATTTTTTAAAAATTAGAAAAACAACAAATTTAAAAATTTCTAATTAAACATCAAAATAGAAATCTGGAAAATCAAAGGAAAGATGAATAAAATTGAAAATTAAAAAACACTGAACTAATAAATATAACTAAGAGTTGGTTTTATGAAAAAAATAATAGAATAGACAAACCACTGGTTAATTTTATTTAAAGAAAAAAAGAAAACCAAATTACCAGTACCAAAAATGATAAGGGTAAATACACCAGCAATAAAGATGAAATTAAAGCAATTATTAGAAGCTATTTTGACCAATTACATGCCAATAAAAATTGACAATCTAAGCAAAATGGATGAATATTCATGAAAATATAAATTCCCCAGATTAATAGAAGAGGAAGTAGAATACTTAAATAGCCTTATCTTAGAGAAACTGAACATGCCATAAATGAGCTCCCTAAGAAAAAAATCTCCAGGACTAGATGAATTTACAAGTGAATTCTACCAAACATTTAAAGAACAATTAATCCCAATATTATATGAACTGTTTGAAAAAATAAATAAAGGAGTCCTGCCAAATTCCTTCTATGATACAAATACAGTTTTGATACCTAAACCAACAAAACAAAAACAAAGAAAACAATAGACCAATTTCCCTAATGAATATTGATGCAAAATTTTTAAATAAAATACTTGCAAGGAAATTACAGCAATGTATCACAAAGATCATATGCTGAGCAGGTGGGATTTATATCAGAAATGTAATACTTATTCAACATTAGGAAAATATAAGCATAACTGGCTATAACAATAATAAAAACAACAAAATCATATGATTATGTCAATAGATGTAGAAAAAGCCTTTGACAAAATAGAAAACCCGTTTATATTTTAAAAAAAAACACTAGAAAGCATAGGAATAAGTGGAATTTTTCTTAAAAAAAAACTATCTAAAACTAAGAGTAAGTATTATCTTTAATGAAGATAAACTAGAAGCCTTCCCAATAAATTCAGGGGTGAAGCCAGGAAGTGCATTATCACTACTAATATTCAATATTGTATTAGAAATGCTAACTATAGCCATAAGACAAGAAAAGAAAACTGAAGGAATAAGAATAGGCAATGAGAAAACAAAACTACCACTCTTTGCAGAGGATATGATGGTATTTTTGGAGAACTTAGAGAATCAACAAAAAATTAGTTGAAATAATTAACAATTTTAGCAAAGTTGCAGAATATAAAATAAATCCACATAAATTCTTAGTATTACATATTGCCAACAAAACACCGCAAGAAGAGATAGAAAGAGAAATTCCATTTAAAATAACTGCAGACATCGTAAAATACTTGGGACTCTGCCCATCAACACAAACCCAGGAACTATATGAATACAATTACAAAACACTTTTCACACAAATAAAGACATATCCAAAAAACAAGAGAAATATTGATTGCTCATGGGTAGACCAAGCCAATATAATATAAATGACAATTCTACCTATATCAATTTACTTATTCAATGCCATACCAATCAAACCACCAAAGAATTATTATGTAGATGTAGAAAAAATAATGGTAAAATTCATCTGGAAAAACAAAAGTCAAGAATCTCAAGGGGGAAATGTAAAGGAAGGTAGTCTAATAGCATCCGATTTCAAACTATTACCAAGTGGCAATTATCAAAACAATTTGGTACCTGCTAAGAAACAGTACTGGATCAGTGGAATAGATCAGGTACACAATACACAGAAGTAAATGACCATAGTAATCTAGTGTTTGATAAACCCAAATATCTAAGCCTATTTTACAAAATTGACAAAAATTTTACAAAAATTTTTACAAAATTGACAAAAATTACTGGGAAAACTAGAAAGTGGTTTGACAGAAACTAGGCATGGACCAACATCTCACACCATATACCAATATAAGGTCAAAATATATAAAGGATTTAGACACAAAGGGTGATATTATAAGAAAATTGGTGGAATGTAGAAAATTTTATCTGTCACATCTATGGACAAGGGAAATGTTTGTGACAAAACACAAGATATAGAGGATCATCAAAAGTCAAAAAATGATTTTGATAACATGAAATTAAAGAGGTTTTGCACAAACAAAACTAATACAGCCAAAATTAGAAGAAAAGCAGGAAACTGAGAAAAAAAATTTACAGCAAGTTTCTCTGATAAAGACCTCATTCCTCAAATACATAGGGAAATGTTTCAATTTTTTTTAAAAAGAGTCATTCCTCAATTGATAAATGGTCATAGGTTATGAACAGAAGAAATCAAAGCTATCAATAGAAAAATAGAAAAAATTATCTAAATCACTATTGACTAGAGAAATGCCAATTGAAACAACTCTGAGCTACCACCTCACACCTATCAGATTGGCTAACATGACAGATAAACTTATAATTACTTTTCCCAAGGGAGGCTGTAGCATATAATGGATCCCTTTCTGCCAGAAGTATGTAGAATGAGTAGTTTCCAGGATTATCTTCTAGCCCATAGGTACTATAGTTCCATCATCAACAAACTCTCCCGATTCTTTTGTAGCAGATGAATCTATAGCTGATAAATTGAACATCAGAAAGACAGGAGAAGCAAATGAGGAAAAATATTCAATTAAAACTTCTCTGGAATCCTACTCTCTACTAACAAAGATAATCAGGCTATATACTGGATGTTTTGCACAGCTTTTGAAAGGTAACATAGCATCAAAGGAAAATTTCAAAAGATGTGCAAAATGGTATATATGATATGGTTTGGGTGAATGATTATGGTAAGAAAAAATTAACCATTTCAAAGATAAAAAGCAAAACAAGAAAAAAGCCACAAAATCATTGGATCATAAATATAAAGCTAGAAGAGAACTTAGAGGATATCAAATCTAACCCCACCCTTTTATAATCAAGGAAACTGAGGCAAAGAAAGGTTTAGTGAATTGTCTAGGGTCACACAAGAAGGAACTTACAAAATCAGGCCTAATATTTGTTTATTTTCCCAGAGACATTTCAAATAAGGCCCAAGATATGTGATGATGCACAGGAGAAATGGAAAAGAAGGCTAATTTTTCAATGGATAAGAGGTCAAAGGATAGGAACAAATTTTCTCTTCAAGAGATGAACTACAAACTATTAAAAGCCATGTAAAATATCCCTACAAATCATAATAATGAAGGAAATTCAAATCAAAACAATTTTGAAGTTTTATCTCACATTCAGAAAATTGGCAAAGATGATAAATGATAGGAATAGTCAGTGTTAGAAGGGTGTGGAAAAGCAATCATACTAATATATTCTGGGTGAATTCAAGAAATGATCCCACCTTTCTGGAGACTAATTTGGAATTATGCTAAGAAAGTGATTAAAATACTTGCTACCCATGAGAAACCACTATTTGGCAATACAGCAAGAAAGTGAAAGATAGAAAGGACCAATATACCCCAAAATATTCGTATCAGCACTTTTGTAGAAGTAAAGACCTGGAAACAAAGTAGATGTTTATCAATTGGGGGATATCTAAACAAACTGTGGTATATTCATGTAATGGAATATTACTGTGCCATAAGAAATTCTGAATATAAGGAACTCAGGGAATCATGGGAGGATAATATGAACTGATGCAGAGTAAAGTAAACATAACCAGGAAAAAATATCCACAACTACAAGAAGGTAAATAGAAAACAACAATAACAACCACACAATGAAATTTGTAATTATAATGACACTTGACCCTAAAAAGTAGCTATGAGAATGTGCCTCCCTCGCTTCTTTATAGACATGGAAGACTATGGATGTGGAACACTGTCCATACTGTCAGATGATTTAAGTGTTCATTACTTTTGCTGAACTCTTTCATTTTCCTCTTTCTTTTTGTTTCTTAAGTATAAGGGATGATTCTCAGGATGAAGCAAAAGCCAGAGATATATCAGGAAATAAAGATAATGTAAAAATATAATATGCCAGTTATATTTTTTAATGGAGAGAATAATGGTGGCCCTTAATGAGAAAATAGAAATTGCGCCAAGTGTTTAAATGGTTAACTGAAAAGTGACATGAATGGAAGGCTAATAATTACTTGCATAGGGGCAACCAGGTGGCGCAGTAGATAGATCTCCAGCCTTGGAGTCAGGAGGACCTGAGTTCAAATCTGGCCTCAGACACAGGGCACTTATTAGCTGTGTGACCCTGGGCAAGTCACTTAACCCCGATTGCATCATCAAAAAAAATTGTTTTTTAAATTATTACTCACATAAATAGTGATACAATAGAAAAAAAATTAAAGAAGAATAACTAAAAATTCTTAGGCATCCCCCTGGGTTTGCAACACTGCTTTAAAAAACATATCCAGTGCTTTAAATGGTCTTTTATGTTGTAGTTCTTCAAATTATGCCCATCGCAGAAGGGTTGTTATTGTGCAGTCATTCATTCATGTCCAACTCATCATGACTCCATGAACCATACTGTTCATGGGGTTTTCTTGGCAAAGATACTAGAGTGCTTTGCCATTCCTTCTCTGGTGGATTAGGGCAACAGAGGTTAAGTGACTTGCGCAGGGTCACACAGCTAGTAAGTGTGTAAGGCTGGATTTGAATTCAGGTCTTCCTAACTCCAGGCCCAATGCTCTATCCACTGAGCCACTTCCTCACTTCCAAGCTACAGGCTAACTCTATCTCCCAAAAGCCATAGGAAAAAGGAGTGATAATTGAGACTATACATGCATGGGAGAATAATTGCATAAGAATGCTCCCAGGTACTTGGCACAATTTGCCTTCATCTCCAGCTCTGAAGTGTCCCGAATCCATTTTCACTTCAAACAGGTCTCAGAAGGAACCAGACTGTCTTTGATTGTTTTGATACCAAAGTTTGATTTAAGTCATTTGTCCATAAATAATTGATGTCCTATTTGGGAGCTAATTTAGTAATCAGGAAAGAATGTAAATGAAGAATTTGTGCCTCAATATTATTTTTACACTATTATGACAATCACTTCAGCCATGCCAGTAACACAGATTGTGTCCCAAATTATATATTAACCAAAAATAAAGATTCTCCTAAAACATCAGCACTCCCTAATATCTTGAAGAAATTGGAAACATGAATTATGGGAAAGCAAATCTCAATTAGAGAAATTAGAGAATTAGGGGAAAACAGGTCTCTATGAGAGTCTCTAACAGAGAAAGGTCTCTATTAAGCAAGAAGAACCTATGAGCATTTTCATGAAGAACTAAAGAAGCATTTGAAAAGCATCCACCTACTAGCTTGGCCTGAAACCTAGCTTTTTAAACAACAAAATTCAAAACTAGGTCTGGGAAGGTGGCTTCTCGGACTGCTTATATCTATAATCTCGTAGGCACAATTATGAGGAGAACTTTTAGTGCATCCTGCAATTGGTAGGAGCACCTTTGTCCCATTAGGTTAGCCACACACTGAACTAAATTAGGAGCCAGGAGGGAATTGTTTTTGTGATATTCGAGCAGCACAATATGTGATTTTTATCTGGAGTAGACTGCTGAGAAATAGAGGGAATTAGTCATCTTTTCCAATGTGGTTTTATTTTAACAGTCATAAAGTTTTGAAGGCCTGACTCAACAATTTTAATGCCGCAATATGTCACCTAGCTGTCTCTTTACTTAAAATTACATGATTTAGAAGACGGACTTTTAAAAAAAAGTCTGGAACAGGAAAAGGAAAGGATTCAGACAAAGCAAGAGAGAAGCATAAGATGAAAGAACTTTGAGGGAGCTAAGTTTAACCATTCTGGCTGCAATTTTATACAGCTTCTCTTAAGTGACAAATTGCGATTCCATGTTTATCCTCTCAGGGATTTATACGCCATAATTGCCTAGTCAAATGATGATATTTTTAAAACTACCAATGCTGTGAATTTGACTTGGACTCCAATGTGTTGTTAAACATTGGAATGGGTCACCCAGGGAGGTTTGTAGAATATCCCATTGGAGGGCTTTAAGAGCAGAATAGAGTCTGATCTGTCTTGGATGGAGTGGGACAACATGGTGAGTACTTACTCACTTTTCCAGCTTCTTCCTGAAGTACCATTTATATAGCTCATTGTACTTCATCACAATGTGTTCATACCATTCCGGGAGAGAATGGAGTCTGAAAGAGCTGCATGATGTAGTGCAATGAAACCTAGATTTGGAGTTAGGGGGAGGGCAGGAAGGTAGAGGGAGGGAAGGGGCTGGGTTTTAAATCCTAACTGTGATACTAATTGAATGAACTTAAGTTTTCCCTGTCTGGGTCACAGCTTCTTCATCTATAAAAGGAGGAGGTGAGACTAGAGATTCCTTCTACCTCTAATCCTATGATCAGTCAATCAGCCAACAGGCATTTATTAATTCACTTTATAGTAGGCACTAAGGATACAAAGTTCAAATGAAACTTTCAATTCTTGCCCTCAAAGGCACAGGTATAACCATATACATAGTATGTACAAAATAAACACGACATAATTTTTAGGGGAAGGTGTGAGTTATGGGAAAGTTCTTATGATCCTTTTAACATTTCCTACCTTACAGAGGTAGATAAATGTGGGCTGTTACCCTTGAAGTGTTTTCTCAGCAAAGATGATGGATTTGAGATGATCCATCCATGCCCACTGATTTTCCCTTGTCATCAAAGACATGAATTTACAAACCAGCTGGCCAGGATTAGAGAATACAATCTGCGACTGGAGAACAGAACCAAGCTATCAGGCTCAGGAGCTCAATGACCTCATCAAGCAACCACCAGCCACATTTTTATACAACTTAACTTCAATCATTCAAAAGATCTGTGATCAAATGAGTAAGTGCCCTCCCTCCCCTGACCATAAGAGATCACAATCCTTCTAACCCTTTAACTGACAGTTTCATTAGTTTCTATGGCCAAAAATATAAGCATCAGATGACTATCTCTCTAAAAATAGCTGGGCTGGTACCCAGACAGCAAGACATAGTTTATCCTTGAGTCTGTTTTTCCAGCTATAGCATATGTTCTGTAGAATATAGACTCACTTCCATATCACAGTAAGGTACAGAGCAACTAGGACTTTGGTGGAGGTACCATGGGCAGCTAGGGTGGCACAGAAGATAGAGCACTGGGCTTAGAATAAGGAAGACTCATCTTCAGGAGTTCAAATCCAGCCTCAGATACTTACTGACTGTGTGACCTCTGGCAAGTCACTTAACCCTGTTTGCCTCCATTTCCCCTGTATAAAATGAACTAGCAAAAGAAGTGGCAAATTACTTCAGTATCTTTGCCAAGAAAACCCCAAATGGGGTCACCAAGAGTCAGACACAACTGAAACAACTGAACAACAACAAACAACCACCATAGTGTAAGGGATATAAATTACTAGGTAAATGTTCAACAAAGCTAGAAGTGGTTTTATCCCTCAAGGTCCAATGATGGTAATTGAGTAGAACCAACAACATCACTAGTTATTAAGAACCTTCTAGGATCATCGATCAAGAGTTGGAATATACGTCAGGAGGCCAATTGATCCAATCCCTTCATTTTGCAGAGGAAACTGAGGCCAAAGGAAATGACTTCCACAAGGCCTCATAGGCAATAAGTGTCAAAGATAGCCTTTGAATCCAAGTCCTAAGTAGCAAAACAAACAAACAAAAACAAAAACAAAAAGATTCATTTTAGATTAACTTAAGTAGCATATCACATATTTAGAGGTGCTTAGCAGATAGTTCTTGAATGATAGGGACCAAAATGTGACATTCAAAGATGAACCTATACAGAAACAAAGAAAGAATTGAGATAATATGCATAGCATTAGAGTTCTACTAAATGGCAGAAAGCAAAAAGTGAAGAAAAGCTGATGATTGGGATAGGTCCAATAGGAAGCAGTGATTCCCCTTGGAATAGTATAAAAACCCTATTTCATTTGCTAACCCTTTGTTCTATACAACAATCAAACCTAAGAGTTGGAATTTAAGGCTTTCAAGATCATTGTCCAACTTTTCTGGTTTTACAGACAAGGAAACACAGGCCTTTGGAGATGAAGCGATTTGTCTCAGGTTGTATTTAGAACTCTCCTTTGGTCAAGCAATGCTTCATCAGGCAGTTTTGCCAGCCAAAGTGGAAATGTGATCTTCATGGGCCTCTAAATATCTTCCAGACTGATGCTAAATGGGGCCAACTTGGCACAAGTTTCCTTCCTTTCCCAGGAAATTCACACTGAACAGTTAATTGTGTTAAAATGCTCTCCATTTAACTTCCGTCTCTACTAACAAGCAAAACCTCACCATTTCCATTTGTTGTCTCAGTCCCAGACCAGGGTTTCTTTTTCTGATTTGATTTTCCTAAGGCCTTCTCATCCTTTTCATGCTCCTTCTCATCACAGTGTAAGTCTATGAAAAATTAAAAGCTCTGGTTCAGCAGGGAAGCCAGATCTTTTTAAAAAGAATGTTCTTGCCGACTCAACTCCAGGACATGCATCTCCAAACAGTACTGCCTCAGACAGGAACAGTGAGTTACGGAGTCATCTCCCCAGACACTCCAATTCTCATGGGGTTGCAGCAATAACATTTTGGTTTCTTTTATGGTTTCTTTCTCATGCCATGGCCAATTCTTTCATATGGGAGCAAATTATGGAATGAAGAAGAATAAATGACCCCTTGGTAATAGAATCCACTATTGTAATGTGCACATTCTTGGGACATTCAAAAGGTACATAGTAGGAAGGACAAGGAGAGATTGGGTTCAAAACATATGAACAAAAGTAAATTTGCAGTTACTAGAAGAAGCAGTTGAGATACATGGATAAACCATTTGGTTTACATAGAAAAGTATAAAACATCACAGTGAATTACAATAAGCAACCAACTTTTCTTCTCTGTCTCTCTGTCTCTCTCTCTCTCTCTTTCTCTCTCTCTGTCTCTCTGCCTCTCTCTCTGTCTCTGTCTCTGACTCTCTCTCTTCCCTCTAAATATATAGATATAGATAGTTTGTTTCATTATTCTTTTATAAACCATTTATACATATGTGTGTGTGTGTGTGTGTGTGTGTGTGTGTGTTACCATCAATGAAAGGGACTAAGAAAGGGAAATGGTGGTTTGGATATAATTCAAGTAGCAATGGGCTGTGTTTCTACATGAATCTAATAGTAGTTTAATTCAAATCAACAAAGATTTAAGTGCCTTCTATATGCTAGGCACTGGTGGTGAAGGAGGGGTACAAAGTCAAATGCTAAACAATTCCTGCTCTCTAAGAGCTTACATTCTACTCAGGAAGAGACAAATTAAACATACATGGATAAATAAATATAAAATACAAACAAAATAATTTCAATTACAGTGGGTTGAAAAGAGCAAAACATTTCAATACATCATGACGGCTGGGAGAGGATTCCAAGTGACAAATAACCAATTCAGCTTATATTAACCCAACATTAATTGGTTGTTTTGGCATTGTAAAGACAAAACCATAATACAGGAAGGAATAGGGCTACTCTGAATACAGTTGTCCCATGGAAGGTGAGAGGTATAGAATTCAACAAACTGGGTCAACTCTTAGGTTGAAACTAGAATTAAAAATGCACCTTAATTCTCTCCACACATCTCCATCTTTCATTCCCTCCCTCTGTGCTTACAGATAATTTCCCTGGAGAGCAATGTGCTCTCCTCCAAGCATGGCTGGGCTGCTGACATTTGGCTGGCTCAGTGCATGTGGATATTGTCCTATCAGGAACCTAGTTTTCACCCTTCCTCAGAGCAAGGCAAAGGAGTGGAATGGCCAACAACTGAGCACACCTGGAGTGAGGAAAAGTCCAGAGAAAGAATTACTGGGGGAGAGCAGAGAACTCTAGGAGAGAGAGACAGAGACAGAGAGACAGAGACAGAGACTGAGACAAAGAGAGAGAGAGACAGAGTTAGAGGCAGAGAGACAGAGACAGAGAGACAGAAACTGAGACAGAGATAGAGACAGACAGAGAGACAGACAGAGAGAGTGATAGAGAGAGAGACAGAGACAGAGATTGAGACAAAGAGAGAGAGATGGAGACAGAGACAGAGAGACAGAGACAGAAACTGAGACAAAGAGAGAGACAGAGAGAGACAGAGACAGAGATTGAGACAAAGAGAGAGACAGAGACAGAGAGAGACAGACAGAGACAGAGACAGAGAGAAAGAGAGAGAGAGAAGAAATAAGTACAAGAAATAATCATAACAGTCTTAAATACATAAGATCCTCAATTTTGGTACTTGGCAACTCTCATGGAGTTGAGCAGAACTGATCCAGTTTAAATTTAGCTCGCTTCAGATTTGTCCCCATCTTTTCTGAGAGAATACAATGTATGATACTCACGAGTCAGTCTTGAAAATATAAACAACATCTACCAGCTTTTAAAATGGTTTGCCAGCACACCTCCCACCTCCGCTTCCCTGAAATTTTACAAGTCCTCAAGTGTTATCTACAATTGTTTCTGGGTGGGACCACAAAATAACTGCTTACTTCAGGTGACAAATGACTATGCATTTTGCAAAAGTCTGAGCAATGTGCCAATATGAGCTAAAGGCTTGAAGAGCAACAGTCGTGATGATGGTAAATCTTTATGAATCAGTACCAGAAGGAGGTCTGCACTAAAAATCCTTCTCTCTCAAAACCTATGGCTGGGATTCTCTCTGGATAGGTTTCAGACAGCCATAAACTTGGATGGGGAAAAAAAAAATTTCGTCTTTAATTTCAGTAACTTCTAACTGAAATTTAGTATTTCTTTCAATTAGTAATATTTTTAAATGATTCTAAGAAGGGGTTCACTGGCTTCACCAGACAGTCAAAGGGTCGTGACATAAAAAAGATTAAGGTTATTTGTTGTTAGGGCTAAGTTGGCCAGAGGCAGACCATTCCATATGCATTTTCCAAGGTTTGCATGTGCCTTCACTAAACTGCAGTGAAAGGATTAATTTCCCACAAACTTAGTATGAGCTAACAATATGATATGGCTGCTTAAAAAGCTAATGTAATCTTGGGCCGTAATAGAAAATGTGTGGTCCAGGTTAGGGTAAGCAAGGGTACAGTATGATGGTCACATACTACATTTAGAAAGGTAGATTCAATCCTAAATTACGGACATTGACAAACTGAGGCATATCTATACAAGAGTGACATTGATGGTGAAGGGTCTGGAAAGCACCTCATACACTCTATCAATAAACATGTATTAAGTGCCTACTACATTCCAGTCACAGTGCTAAGCACTGGCAATACAAAAAGAGGCAAAAGACAATGCCTGCCACCAAAGAACTTACAATCTAATGGGAAAGATGACGTGCAAACAAATTTATGCAAAGCAAGCTATATAGAGAATTAATAAAATGTGCCAGCAGCAGCTAGATGGTGCAGTGGATAGAGCATTGGGCCTGGAGTCAGGAAGAGCTAAGTTCAAATCCAGCCTCAGACACTTACTAGTTGTGTGACCCTGGGCAAGTCACTTAACTTTGTTTGCCTCAGCATTCCTCATTTGTAAAATGAGCTGGAGAAGGAAATGGCAAACCACTCCAGTAGAAAACTCCAATGGAGTGATAAAGAGTTCGTCATGACAAAAAATGTGCCAGGCACTGTGTTAAGAACTTTACGAATATTATCTAAATTGATCCTCATAACAACCCTGGGAGGCAGGTTCTATTATTATCTCCATTTTACAGTTGAGGAAACTGAGGTAGACAGAGGCCAAGTGACTTTCCTAGGGTCACACAGATAATACATGTCTGAGGCTAAATGTCAGTTCAGGTGTTCCTGATTCCAGGCCCAGAGAGAGTTCTGTCCACTGTACCACCTAACTTCCTACTTTTAGAGTAGATTTCCAGTGTTTGGGAGAGGAGGGAAGTAGATGACTTTTAAACTCCTTCCAACTCAACGATTCTAAAATTCCAAAAGAATGGAGCAAAAATATTATTAGTTTTGCAAAACCCTAAATGCTTTTAAACTCCAAATGAAAAGTTACTCTTGGGTTTTCACTTTTATGCTTCATTTTGATGTAATTTTTTTTAATGGGACAGTGGATTCTGTAATTAATAGGAAGAAATTGAAAACAAGTTGGGCCTATCTCAAGTGCCTTTTCAAATGAGGGCAGTTATAGTGTTTTTCTCGCTTCATATTTGAAGAGTTATATATTTTCCTAAAAATGCAAAAATCTAAAGCAAGAAAATCCATCAGGAAAAAAGTCACAAATACTGCTGGGGTCCCCCTAATATTGAAATTTAGAGGATTTGTATCTTTAGGTTCACATGGGAAGGCAAACCACTAGAGTATGTACCCTAGCCAACAGAGGCTGGAGCCAAGGGTCTCCTATGGTATAGAATGAGGCTTCCCCAGCTGGGAACAGACAGGCAGAGCCCTTAACTCCCTGCAGGGCAGGGAATATCAGACTAGGCCTATAGACCTTCTGCTCAGTTAGTGAAGACTAAGAGTGCTGATCGGAGGAGGTCAGATCCAAGATATACCAGTTAATACCAGAAAATAATGGAAGAGAAACAATATTCAAAAGACATAACAGAAAAGGATTACATACAAGATGTAACCATAGAATACTGTGATTGTCTGGGTAAAAAGAGTTCCTGTTATCTCTTTCCTAATGCTGATGGCAAACAAATCTTGGGAAAAGAATCAAACGGATGACTTTGCTCCTATGAATGCCCTTAATGTTAGCCATATTGGTATAAACAAATTGTTCTAAGACCTGAATTATTTAATTATATTCCTCAGAAATACATCAATATGACACTCTTCCTCAATAATTAAATACAAATGACCTACATGTCTTAATACCAGATGTTCATTAATAATATAGCAATGAGACACAATCTGGTAATCATTTTTGTCAGAAAACAATTTAGAAGTGGCACCTTTATCTTAATACCAAACCGTTCCCCAAGCTAGGACTAGACACTCATTGCCTTCAGATTTTTGGTGCTCTTCCAACTATAGTCATGTTTATTGATTGGAAAAGTAAACAAATTAGGAAACATATTACTGAAACAAAATACCACAATAGCCTACACTAGGAAAGAAGCATCAGTTTCTAAGGATACTGTCCTTAAAAACCTCAATCAGTTCAACTTTATATACATTTGATTTTCTCCATTGATCTAGACTTCATTATTAGGATAACCCCATCTTTGATCCAGAGTTCCTTGTAAAAAATAAAAAAGTACTCATTGAGTCAGTAAAAATGAACAAAACAAATGGGCTATCCCTCAAGACCACAGTGTATTTGACAATATGGGAAAATACAATAAAGTAGAACATTTTGGGGGCTTGACTTTCCTGGACAAGTTCTCTGAAGAAAATAAATGCTCTCAAATCAATTCATCAAACTTGGTGTGACCAAAGGTGACAGTGAACAACTTGAGTAAGTACCAGTGAAAATAAAAGGATAAAGAGGCAGAGACAAGACAACAGCAGCTCGATGTCAGTGTGATGATTTGCTCCAAGCCCCAGATGTGCTTGCCTAGGCAATAATTCATTGGGAACGGTGTCTAGGGAGGTATCTACTGTGACTCAAATCCTGGGCATCAGAGAATTTGATGTAACATTTAGCAATGGGACAGTATGTGATCAGTTCTGAAACAGTACATGGAGAAAATCCAAGGTTTCAGAGCTTGGATAAAATCTATGTATTTGGCTTAATAATAAAATGGTGTTGTTGTACACACTTCATATTATAACTTAACCAAATGAAATCTTGAATGGTTTTGAGGCCATGGTGATCTGTATGGAAAACAAGAGGATGACATGGAAATGTCGCAAGAAAAGACTCAATTAAAGTATCTACCAAGACATATTTTTTACTTTGGAAAAGAAGGGTATTTGGGGCAGCCATTTTGGGTACTCACAGTAGCAACATGGCCAACAGAAATGTGAGTCAAAGGAACACTTTGGTTTTTTTTAAATTATTTTAAAATATTATTGATTCATTTTGCTAAGTCAAAAAGCATTTATTAAGCACCAACTATGTGCCACACACTATGCTAAACATTAGAGATTCAAAGAAAGAAAAAAAAAACAGTCCCTGCTCTCAAGGAGCTCACATTCTAATGAGGGAAACACCATGTAAACAACTATGAAAAATAAGATACATACAGAATAAATAGGAGATTATCAATAGAGAGAAGGCACTACCATTAAAGGGGATCAAGAAAAGCATCTAACAGAAAATGACATTTTATCTGGCACTACAAGGAAGCAAGGGAAGTATCTGGTCATGTGTACATCTATATCTGTACATGTGTTTAGACAATGGGTATATCTGGACTTGTGTAAATGAACCTTTTGACATATATCTGGATTTATGTACCTGTGTATGCATGTATACATGCATACCTGGACTTGTGTAGCAAATGCCCAGAAGTACATCTTGGACTTGTGTATTGTTACATGTACATCTGGACATGCAGATATATACATCTTGACTTATGTGCACATATACCTGAATATGTGTACATGTGCATCTGTACTTCCATAATGTACATAGAGATGTGAGTCCATACATACATAGACACATGAGTACTGTGTGCCATGACCCTAGAAGTATATGTACACATGCCATGAAACCTACACATTGTACTTTAGTAATGAGTGTCTTGAGTTCAGATGTATATGTGCACAAATATTATGTGTCACAAATCCAGACATACATTAATGCATGGGTCATTAGCCTGGATATACATGTATGCAATCCAGATGTACATATGTGTATGTGTACATATATATCTAGACTTGTGTCCACATACATCTGCATGAACATCTGGACTTTGCTTACATCTGGATGACTGTTGCCCTTGTCCTCCTCTAAGCACAACATATGTGCTAGTTAGATATCTTCCACATTTTCTCCTGATATAAGGATACTGAGGAACAATGGAGCTGTCCTTGTGTTATTTTTGCCTTCACTCCACATGATTAAACCACCTTCATTTTCTATCATCCATTTCCCTGTTGACATTCTTTACTTCTATTCCTCTTCCTTATTTGTTATATTTTGCACCCCACTCATGCCCCTATATATTCCACTGTCATCTTTGTGATATTGATTTTCAATTCTTTGGAGACATGGGTTCCATATCTTTAGCCTTGTGACACCCGTAGGATATTACTGATGGTGCTCCTACATCTTTCCTCTGGATTCAATTAGAATGAATTTGACCATTCTTCCACATTACAACTTTGAAAATTATCTGATCATACTAATCCTGTGTCTGAAAGTTTTCCATGCTAGATAGCCCCAGTTATTTCAACCATCTGCTTATAGCATGGTCTTCATTCCACTCATTATCCCGGATACTCTTTTCTGGTCATATCCTTTATGTTCTTCCTAAAATATGCTAACCAGAACTAAAAACTATATTCCAGATGTGGTCTGACCAGGACAAAGTGGAATGGATCTATTACCTCCCTCCTTCTGGACAGTTTATTTGGCTAGCATGTTGTACTGTTGGCTCATTTCTAACTAGATCGCTAAAACCCCCAGATCTTTTCCATATGAATGGTTTTCTAGGAATCTCTTGTCCACCTGTACTTGTAAAGTTGATTTATATGAGTCAGGTCAACTTGAGAGGTGAGTCATTTGGGACTTTGTATCTCCCAGATGTGGATATGCCCTTTAACATCTTGAGGGAGTAGATATCTTCTGGTCCTGGGCACCTGTTGACCTATTCGCACTTCTTTGAATATGAGTGATTAATCTCATCAACTGAGGATAATTTAATTGGCTCAGGCTTTTGTGAATGGAGCCAACTCTTTGTACTAAGTCTATTAAATAGGCAGCAGAAAAGCTTCAGATGAGAGAGTTAGAAAACTGGAGAAAAAAATAGAGCTTGAGTGAATCTGCATCGTGGTGGTAGAGGTGGAAGCCTGGGCATCTTTTACAGCCTTCCAACCTTTGGAGTCTCTAATGGAGATGAAACACTCCTATTACGTGAGATCTCACCCACTGAGAGAGATGGAAGTGAGAGGCAGAATCAACATAACTTCCCTTTCTAAGACTAACATCTCTCAGGCTGATGGTCTCCACAGGTGGGTTTAGGAACTTGGGATCCAGAAACTCCTCTAACCCAAGTCTGGGTTATGTGGGTCCATCCTCTCCTAGGGCCAGGCAGTTGGGAGCCCTGTCTTAATGCAGTTTGAGACTTGAGATTCCAGTGTACAGTAAAAAGAAAGGCACCAGTCTCTTCTATATGCCACTTAAGTCACCAGGGGAAAGAGCCCAAGGAACACGTGGTTCGGGGCAAGTCCTTCCTCACAGTCCTAGTGTCAGGGAGAAAAGGGAAGGTCTTACCTGATAGAATATAGGTTCCCAGTACAGCCCTTTTTAGATGTGCCTTGGGAGGTAGGGGTGGCTGGCTGCCAAGACTTTTGGCCCCAGCCCTGGTCAACAGTTAATACTTATAAGGCAAAAACTGGCATGCATGAGACATAGTGCAACACAAGACAGAACACAGCACAAAAAGGGAGCTAGCTGAGGGAATATGAAGCAACAAAGGTTTATTGAGGGAAATACTCAAAATAAGAAGGATCAGTAAGGGAGGATGGATATAGGTCAAGTCCACTGGGTTCCTGGGAAATATGGAAGCCTCAAACTGGCAGAGCCCACTGGGTATTTATAGGATTAATATCTGAGTCAAGCAGGATCAGGTATTAGGGAAATTGATCAAAAAACCTAGCCAAAGATGTCCAGGTCAAGGTTAGGGAGACTGGTGATAATCATGCTAAGGAAAATGCCTGGGCAAAGATGGCTTTCAGCCATTGTTGCAGGACTTATTTTGACAGAAGGTATTTTAGGGATTTGAATCTCCCTGAAATTTTTTCATAGCAGGATAAGGATACTACTGCAGTCCTTACAAGCTCCTTCCGCTTCCTTAGTACAATGCCTGGCATATAATAGGTGCTCAATAAAAACTTTTTGACTGACTTGTTGCACAATCTCTCATTGCCACCTCTCTTCCCATGTAGATGGATGAAAACACAAGCAACTTCAAAGTGTTTGTGCCCCTCCTTCTCCAAGGCTGCATTAGCAGGAGGTGAAGGAGAAAGAAGGGGGATCAACCTTTCTTCAACTCCTACCAAAAACCCAGGTGCTCTACTGCTGTTCTCTCTCTCCAATTACCAATGAGACCACATTTGGAAATTTCTCTTCTCCCTTTTATTGGCTCAGCAGAAAAGATTGATTCTATCTGTAATAGACTGAGCCAATCAAATCATCTTTAAGCCAGAGACTAAGCATTCATCCTCAGTGAAGTGTGATTGGTTGTCAAAAAGTACCCAAGCCTAAAAAAATGCCCTAACCTTCTCAAAGAGAAGTTACTTTATGTCCATACCTTCCAGAGAAAGATGCCAAGAGCCAAACAATGATTCACCACCCTGTAACCTCAGCAAGATGATCACACTGCTCCTTGGCTCAACCTTCAACAGTGCGATATTTTACATTTATACCTATTAGATTTCATGACTGGATTAGGCTTATCCTAGGTTCCTCAGCTCTTTTTGGATGGTACAAGGGATTAGCTCTCTCTCCCAGTCCTGTCATCTTCCTGTCATCTGCAAATTTGCTAACCGTAACATCTGTGCTTTCATCCAAGTCAACTCCTGACCACCCCCAGCAATCTCTCCCTCCACTGAAGACCCACTTACAGGCCCTGTCTGTACCACTTACCTCAGCACCATCACACAGTTTTATCATTATGTGACTTTTTTCACGTATATGTCTTGTTTTCACAAGTATGTTATAACTTGGGTATAGGAACTGTCTTATATGACTCCTCTATCTTCTCACAGCACGAAGGCACTAAGTCCTTGTTAACAGAATGGCAGAGGCAACCCTTGCTCAGCTCTGTCCTTCCCCAGACTCCAATCTGCTGCCCAGTTTTACTTCTAACCCCCACAGCCCACCCCAGTAGCATGTGGCTTTCCTTAGGGAGACCTAACATGGCGGAAATGGAAGAATAAGTGCCCTGATGAAAGAAACATGAATTCCCTTCCAGCGCCAGTAATTAGCGTGCAGAGAGAGGAACAGCAAGCCAGCAGCTTAAGGTTCAGTCTCGTCACTTATTGACTCCCTGCCACAAAAGCTACGCTTCAATAAGAGCTCCTGGTGAATGGTTATGAAATATTCATCAACTTCTATTTGTAAGTGGCCCAGTGAAGGTTCCGAGCAAATGACCTCTGCAGAAACCCCCTCCACCCACGCTAGAATGGAGCAGTAGCCACGGCAATTGAGACCTAAGAAGATATGAAAGCTCCAGGGCCCCGGGGCACCTCCGAACAATGCTAGGTGAACGCGGTTAGGGTTAGGAAGTACTGTGGGCCCGGGAATTGGCAGATGCTCTGCGAAATTAACAGAGCAGACTGGTTCCCCTGCAGCCACAGCCACCTTCACGACGGCTCCATCCCAGGGGCCTGGAATCCTCCCCCGACGTGTCCCAGAGGGCTCACAGCTCCCCAAGAACTTGACACTGGGTGGGAGGCTGCAATTGCAGAGCTCAGTGGAAGGCCTCTGTTTTCCCCTCTGCGGTTGTAATCCCCATTCATGTCAATGGGAATTACCCCACCGGCTCCTGGAGACCCCAGAGCCCCGAAACTCACGCGCTAGCGTGCCCCCCGAGCGCCCTGGGGCTCTGCCTCCTCCTCTAATTTAGAAACCCGAGGCTTTCCCTATGTGGTCCCTGGGCACATCCCCTGCTCCACCCAGGATATTGTGATGGTGCACGAAGGCAGCAGCGGGAAATTAGCTGAACTGATTCCTCCGCAGAGCTTAATTCCAGGGTGCACTTTGGGGAAAAGAATTAAGGGATAGAGAAGATAGGAGCCGGGAGGGCGGGGGGAGGGGGGCAGGATGCAGAGACAGGCGTTGAAACCTCTGCAGCCTCTGAAAATGGTGCAAATGGGGCACCCGAAGTCCGAAGGAGATTTCCACTTCTATGCTGCAGTATTAGCTAGAGACGTGTGCAGTTGAGGAGACGACTGCTGGAAGGAACCTCGTTGGGAAAGTGTGGGGAGAATGCGAAATAAAAGAGGGAAAACTTGGAGCGTGCCCGCGCTCCCCTGTACAGCTTGGCATCTGGGCTCACTGTCTCTGGCTCTCTTAAGTTTGTGTGTCTCTGTCTTTCTGTCCGTCTCTCCTGAAATCAAACTTTAAATAACTATAGATTGATTGCCTCGGGGCCTTGGTGCAGTAAAAGTGTGATGCTGTATACCCTGGCCTGCATTGGAAACCCGGGGCATTTTTGTTCTGTTTTGCTTTTGAATTAAATGCGCTGGCTTAGGGAAGATTTACAGTCAGGTCAGATGGCTCTCCATCTTGAGGCCGGAGCATCGTGCGCATCTTTAACAAACAGTGCCACCTGGTGGCAGCAGCCTGAATATTTCCTGTGGGAGGGGGAGGTGGAGAAAGGTTTGTGTCGTTGAGTACAATGATGCAATTGTCAGTATTTGTTACTTGTCGTGAACTATGTATTCATGACATTTAAGAACATTTTTCATTCAATATCTGTATTTCAAAGAGCCAGCTCTAAAGCACCTAGAACATTCAATATTATATGTTCAACAATAATAATATGCAACATACAAGAGCTATGATTCTGTGTACGTCCTACATGTGGACATACATTAGATGCTAGACCCACTTTATAGGTGAAATTGCTTTCTAATACGACCCTCTTGTACTTCCAGAAGAAAATCCTCTAAGATGAGATTCAAAACAAATCTGTCTCTTACTGACTTTTATTCTATAGTAAACAATGTTAATTGAAAGATTTAAATGGATTTGTTATTAACAGTTGGCCTGGAAAAAGGTTCTTTTCATAGAAGTCCTTGGATTAGGGTGGTGGAATAAAAACATTTGTAAACTACCAATTTTACAGTAAGAGACTTCAGGATCCAATTCAATTGGGTGGGGGCAGGTCAGTGCTAACTAGATCAAAATTACGGTGCAAAGAATTGTCTTCCATTAGTTTGTATTCTAGCCAAATCATCTGGGAAAGCCTTCTTTGTCCACATACATCTGGTGCTTTAAATCAATGTAGAGTTTAGATTCATACTTTGGTAAGTGAACTTTAATAAACTTTTAATAATAATAAGTGATCAAAAATATACTCTATGCAAATATAACACAAGTTACCTTTAAACACACACATGGGCACGCGCGGGTGCACACACACACACACACACACACACACAGCTCTAACACTGAACATATTATAAATACAAACTTATGGTGATAATGGAAAGAAAATGAGCCAGTGTCTTGTCAGGGAAATATTAGGTGCGACATTGATAAATGACATGATATTTATGAAATAAAAAGTTGACTAAGAATTAATTATGAACACTGTAAGAACATTCTTGAGCTGTATATTTGTCTTGTTAATTTGATGAGCTACTATAGTTGCTTACATTATTTTGAATATATAAGAATATTTATTTAGCTAGAGTCTTTCCACGAATAAACCAAATTGAAAGAGCAGATTGGCACCTAGGAAAGCTATGTTAACTTTTAGGAGGGGAGAGGGTAAAACTACCTTTTAATGCTTTAAGGCAATGATTTACAAAGGAGTATATTTTGATTCAGTCTCAACCCTCAAAATTGACTATAGAGAGTGTTAGAATCCTCGAAACATCCTGGAAACCCAGGTTGAAGAAAAGAAAGGAGAAAGGAAGAAACTTGAAATCATCATGGATTCATGTAACACAAAAGTCCAAGAAAGGAGACAGTAATAAAGCCAATGGCCTCAGATATCTATACACAAATGGACAAAGTATGGGTGATAAGAAAGATAAACTAGAAATCTTAATACAAAGAAATAAATTTGACATCCTACACATTAAAGAGACTTGATGGGATAATACATGACCAGAATGGTTCTCATGAGCTTACCTTATTCGAAAGAAATGAAATGTAAAAGAAGATGAGTGAATGAATAGATGAATGAATAATGAATGAATGAAAAAGTCTTTATGAAGTATTTATTATGTGTTATACATTATGATAAACACCGAGGATACCAGTCCAAAAATTGGGTAGTCCTTGCCTTTGAGGAGTATGCTTCTAATAGGAGGAGAGAACACTTATAGAGGTATGGTGGCTATGGAAGAATTTGGTTTGAAAAGTCACACAGATGATAAGTGTCAGGTAGGTGGCTAGAGCATTTAGCCCTGAGTCAGGAAGACCTTAGTTAAAATTCAGCCTCAGACCTTATTAACTATGTGACTTTGAGCAAGTCACTTAACTTCTGTTTGCCTCAGTTTCCTCAACTGTAAAACATCTCCCAGATCAAGTGTAAGGATCAAATGTGAAAATATGTGTAAAGGACTTAGCACAGGGCCTGGCACATAGTAGGTACTATTTGAACATGAGTGATTATTATTGTTATTTTATATTATTATTATTATTATTATTATTATTACTGGAGTCATGGAGTTGATAGATATGCCCTTTCCAGTAGCAGCATTGATTTGACTCTGGTTCCAGAGTTAGAAAAGTGTGGGGAAAGAGATTTTTTTAAAAAAGTAAAAGGACCAATATGTACAAAAATATTTCTAGCTGCTCTTTTTGTGGTGGCAAAGAATTGGAAATTGAAGGCATGATCATCAGTTGGGGAATGGCTGAACAAGTTGTGGTATATGATTGTGGTAGAATACTATTATTCTAAGAAATAACGAGCAGGATGCTTTTCAGAAAAACCTGGAAAGACTTACA
Organism: Vombatus ursinus; assembly: GCF_900497805.2. Taxonomy (NCBI): domain Eukaryota; kingdom Metazoa; phylum Chordata; class Mammalia; order Diprotodontia; family Vombatidae; genus Vombatus; species Vombatus ursinus. The sequence goes on along the minus strand of NW_020940355.1, from coordinate 20,498,791 downwards.
TGAACTGATGCAAAGTGAAGTGAGCAGAACCAGGAAAACATTGTACATAGTAACAGCAATACTGTACAAAAATCAGCTGTGAATGACTTAGCTATTCTCAGAAATACAAAGATCCAGGATCTGAAGGGATCATGATGGAAAATGCTATCCATCTCCAGAGAGAGAACTGATGGAATCTGAATGCAGATTGAAGTACACTGGGTTGTTTTTTGTTTGTTTGTTTGCTTTCACAACATTACTAAATTTTGGGGGGGGGAGGAGAGTGTAGGGAATAGCATTTTAAATATAACGATTAGGAAATCCAGGAATTGAAGCAGGTTAGAGAACACTTAAATGAACATTTCCCTCTCACTTGGAGGTCTTTATATGAAGGCTGGATGAACACTTGATAAGTATTTTATTGAGGGATTCTTATTCAGGAGTCATCTGGACTAGAAGGCAATTGAGGTTCATTCCACTGCTGAGATTTTGGGATTCTCTGACTCAGAACTGCTTAAATGACTAGTTGGAGGGAAATCTTGAGAGGATTACTCAAGGGTCTTTCTTTGGTTCTATATTGCATGACATGGACGAATTTGATTTCATTCCACTTAATTCAACAAACATGTTTAAAGGACCTACTATGTACAAGATATTTTGTATTCCTATAGATACGAAGACAAACATGAGCTTGTATTCTGTTAGGGCATAAAATATATACATAGATCAGTTGCTATAAGATAATTTAAGAAAAGACAGAAGCATGTTTGTCAAATTTGTAGATGCTAAAAGCTGGAAGGAATGGTGTTGTAGATCAGCTTCCATGGTTCATTTTATAGTACCTGGTTTATGATTTCTATGATCCTTTTTATTACATGTAAAAAAAGATACATCTGCTTCTTAGAATTTTGTAATTACAAGTGCTATCCTTCACTGAGGAATGTAAATGAATTCATATTACTTGCTAAAAAAAAACCCCAACATATATATTACATGCATACATACATTTCTACATAGCCATATTAATAATTATAGGCTTTCTCCTCTTATTAGGATCTTTTTGCATTAGAATTTACCTCCCCCCCAATTCTGAGTTAGCATTCTTATATGGAATTCTGAGGGGAAAAGCCAGAATCACTTTGATAAGGGCACTAGTTCTCACTTGAGAAAGCAACCCAAGACCATTCTCTTGGCACTGTCCAGGCAATTAAAGAGGAAGAACTCCCTGGGAAGATCCATGTCTATATGAATTGGTAATATACTATATGCCTTTAGACTTTAATTGCTCCTTACTTTATTTATCCTTGAAATCAGCCAAGAACTCTACCCCAGTTTCCCTATCTCCCTCATAAATAAGTGTCCAAACCTGGGCCCAAACAGCCTTGCACCTGGAAACATTGATAAGATTCTCCACATTTCTTTTGTTAGCTAACCTTGAGTAAATCAGGAAATACTAAAGAACTACAATCCCCACCCCTTCCCCCAATTCAGTGACTACATCCAAAGATCCCAAAACTTAGATGTGGAAACAACCAAAAATTTGCCACACTCCCTGCACACCCCCTCCGCACCCGCAGTAACCATTCTAGACCACCTGAAAAGAAGGAAGTATCTCTAATACATGTACAAAATTTAATTTTTCCTACACAAAAAGAGAATGTTTGGAAGCCATCTTTAGAACTACTCTGCCATCACCACAATCTGGATCCAGACTTGAAAGATTACAACATCCTGCTCCTATCTCCAGTCCTTCCAAGACCTCAGTCAGTTGTTCAGAATATCCTTAAATCTCTTTTGGACACACACATTTTATGTATGAACTTCCTTCTTTTCCCCCTAAGGACACTGGGTTACTACATACTCACTCATTAGGCGAGACTTTTGCCATCAAATGTAGGAACTTTCACAGACAGTCCTCAACTACAATAAGTAGTCCTAATTTAGACAGCTAACACCTTGTATGACAGATTCAGAAGGTCTCGACAGGCTAGATAGAATGATGGATAAAATTTAAAAGAAGTGAGTGCAAAATTCTACACTTAGGTTCAAAAATTAAGTTGCAGAATTATAGTCATAGCTAGACAATAGTGTTTGGCGGAGGAGTTAATTTGTTTTTGTTTATTCTAAACTGCAAGCTTAATGTGAGTTAACAATGTAATATGTTGTCACTCAAAAAGCTGATGCAATTTGAGACTGCATTGAAAGTTGTCTTCAATTATTCGAAAGGCTGTAATTTGGAAAAGAGATTAAACTTGTTCTGCTTAGCCTCTGAAGGCAGTACTATGAAAAGTTACAGAGAGACCAAAACAGGAAAATTTTCTAACAAATCTGTCAAAGAGTTAGGATGAGCTTCCTTGGGAAACTGTGGAATCCTCTTTACTGATCAGTTTTAAACAGAGAGTAGATGACCACTTATTAGGAATGTTATAGAATTTCTATTCTAGATGACCTCTGAGTTTCTGTCTTATTAACCTTCAAGGGCTATATGAACGTGTATTTCATTATTATCTTTTTTTTCAAGAACAGATTATGCCAATGAATAATGATTTGAGTCTAAGAATTAAATGAGGAAAAGAGATTTGGTTGGATAGCATTTAGAAAATCATAGAATGCTTTCAATGATCCCAAGATTCTCACTGCTTCAGTGGTTGAAAATCTCAGCATACCAAATCTCAGAAAAATAACGGGCAATGGAAAGATGAATAGTGGGTGTAAACAGGTTGTAACACATTTTCAGTGGTGACTGGTATGCAGGATATAATGTAAAACATATCATCAGGATGTATAAAACTGGACAAGGAGGTGAGATGGCCATGTAATGAGATTTTAAGATGACTGAACAGCTCAAGAACTACTCAAGTGCCCTTGAAATATTAAGAGAATCACAGAAAGGCTTCCAGAATATCAGGTATAAAATGTTTAGAAGATTTACAGAAAGACATGGATAACAATTGCACAGGCAAAGCTAGGGATGGGTTGTGGTCTACAGCAAAACTAGGAATACCTAGACAAGTTAGAACATCCATGAGTTGAACTATCAGTAAGTACCAGTGTACTTCAAATATAGATTGGCATAAAAAGGAAGGGGAACAAGCATTTTAAGTGCCTACTATGTGCCAGGCACTGAGCTAAGTACTTGACGGATAGTATCTCATTTTATATTCTCCCCATTTTATAGTTGAGGTAACTGAGGTAGACAGAAGTTAAGTCAAGAAACTGATACTGACAGAGTTTAAGTGATTTGCCCAGGGTCACACAGCTAGAAAATGTCTGATGCTGGATTTGGACTCTGGTCTTCTGATTCCAGGCTTAGTCCTCTATCCGCTGCACCACCTAGAAGGCCCTGCTCTCAAGGAGCAAATGTTTAAGGTTGAGTGCAGAAATAGTTAGGATATAGGGGACATTCAGATAAATGCAAAGAAAGGTCCAGGCAAAGTGCTATGAGCAATTTGAGTAGGTAAATATTTTCACTTTTCAGGAGATAGAAGGTAAGAGAGGAGGAACAGGGAAGGCTTTCTAAAGGAAATGGCATCTGAGTTGATCCTTGAAGGAAGGGAGAGATATTATCAGAGAAAGTAGAGGAGAGAAGTAATTTCAGATTTGGGGGATTGCATGAGCAAAAAGGCACTGAGAGGGCAGGATAAAAACAGAGGATGAAGAGTATTGTATTCTATGTCCAGACATAGAATATGTGAAGGAGAGTAGTAAGAGATAAAGATGAACAGAGAGGTCAGAGACAGCTTTTAGAGACCTTGAATGTCAAAGCCAGGTGTTTATATTGTATTTATTCATCAGGTCATGGGCAATCACTGACCTGACAGGGTTTTGGTTTTTTTGTTTGTTTGTTTATTTTTTGTTTTTGTTTTTGTTTCTTTGGTGAGGCAATTGGGGTTAAGTGACTTGCCCAGAGTCACACAGCTAGTAAATATTATGTATCTGAGTCTGGATTTGAACTTAGGTCCTCCTGACTCCAAGACCAGTGATAGTTTTTAAGCAACATTACAATCATAATAGTTTCAATGGGAAGGGATAGAAGAAGCTGGCTATGCAAGATTCAATTAAATTTTATTTCAAAAGACACTCGTTAATATGCTGGGTGCTGGGAAGACAAAGACAAAAAATAAAACAAATCCTGTCTTCAAAAAGTTTATACTTTATTGGGGAAACACATAAAGCCATGTACACAGATACGTAAATCTGAAGTAACTTGGGGGAATGGGATTTGAAGGAGGGAAGAACATTAACCACTGGAAGCATAGTAGGGATCAGGAAAGACCTCCTGTAGGAAGTGGCATTTTTGGCTTTACCATAAAGAGAGTTAGGATTGGCCAGAGGTAGATGCCAAGAGGGAGAGCCCTCCAAGCCTGGATGTGAGGAACCTTAGCGATCATCTCTAAGCCGCTCCTTTTACAGATGAGGAGACTGAAGCCCAGAAAGGTTAACAGATTGGCGCAAGATCATGCAGATTTGGCTTTAGTTCTCCCTACCAAGAATGTTATACTAAGTCATTTCCTGGAAATCTTTTATTCTTGTAGGACTCCCCTAGTATTTAACGTCAAGTACTATTTATTCACTTGGCAGCTATTTATTGCACAGTGGGTAGAGTGCAAGCCTGGAGTCAAGAAGACCTAAGTTCAAATCTGAACTCAGACACTTATCAGCTGTGTGACCCTAGGTAAGTCACTTAACCCTGTTTGCCTCAGTTTCCTCATCTGTAAAATGAGCCAGAGAAGGAAATAGAAAACCACTCCAGTATCTCTGCCAAGAAAACCCCAAATGAGGTCACAAAGAGTCAGACATGACTGAAAAACACTGAACAACAATACCTCACTCAATAATACATACTTTTTGGTTAACTGATTAGAGAACTTGCATGTAATAATAATATTAATAATAATAATACCTGAATCTTAGCTATATACTTCTCCTCTACCCCTCAGACTTCAAGGGGCCATCTTTAAAATAGTTTAAGATCTCACTCAATATCAGCACTCCTGAGGATGAAAATTTTTACATCAAGGGCATGGAGGCTGTAGCCTCATCTATAAGCCAATACTTGAAAAAAAAAATCCCAAAAATTCTGACTGATTTTGTCCAACTATACCCAGAGAACTAAAATGTAGCTATAAGTTCTGGGGCTGTTTGAAGATTCCAGAATGGTGGGTCCCTGGGCTGTAAACACTCTTCACTGTTCCTGCATGCAGTTCTGGTGAAGAGTCAGACTCCCACACTTACACCTCCACTGTTTTATCCTGTGCCAAGTTTGTCAGGCTGACAGTAACCAGAATAAACTCCTCAGAGAGCTGTTGGCCAGAGTTCTATAACACATCACAACAGGAGACAGCGATGGTGCTGCTTCGGGAGTAGTCTGGTGATTTCCTGTTCCAAGGAAATTATCTACTCTGGGTCAAAATCTCTTTATTTTTCCCTGGACTTAAGGTTGGTTTGGGGGTGTGCGTGTATGTGTGTGTGTGTGTGTGTGTGTGTGTGTGTGTGTGTGTGTGTGTGTGTTCCTGTTTTATTCAAAACCATTGGCTTTTTTTCCTGTAGTAACAAAATATCCTCAGCCTTGCGTGCAAATGACATTTTTCAATTAACATCACCACTCTTGTTTCCTCCAAACCTGTCACACCGTGACTGAATAGGCACTGTAGTACATAAACACCCTAGTACATTGTTGGTGGAGCTATGAATCAGTACAATCGTTTTGGGAGGTATGGAATCAAAGTGACTAAACAAAGTGACTTTGACCCAGAGATTCTATTACTAGTATCAGGAGGTCATTGATAAGAAGAAGTTCTTTATAAACCCTAAAATATTTAAGGTAGCACTTTTTTATGGTAGCAAAGAGTTGTAAACAGATACCCATCAATTGGGGAAGAGCTAAACAAATTATGATATTTGAATTTAATAGAATATTACTGTGCTAGGGGCAGCGAGGTGGCGCAGTGGATAGAGCACCGGCCCTGGAGTCAGGAGGACCTGAGTTCAAATCATGTCTCAGACCAGATACTTGACACTTACTAGCTGTGTGACCCTGGGTAAGTCACTTAACCCCAGTTGCCTCTCCAAAAAAAACAAAACAAAACAAAAAAGAATATTACTGTGCTGTAAGAAATGATATAGAGAAACTTGAAACTATTACAACATGCATAATGGTTGTAACAATGTAAACAGATAGAACAACAAAAAACAAATATCATCCCACAGAAGCGCGATTTGAGAAGGTACCGCCAATACATTCCTTTGCAAAGATTCCTTTGCAAGGGGGAGCCATAAATGTGGAATACTGCACATTTTTTTTCAGATTTTTTGAATGTATTAATCAATTGTGCTGGTTTTTTTCTCTTCTCCCTCTTTTCTTTTTTCTTTAAAAATTTTTGTTTTAGGTAATTTTTAAATTTACATTTCATATTTATAAATTATGTTCAATCTTAATTTTATATTGTTATATTTCTAATTTATAATAAGTTAATTAAATTATATTTAAATATGATATAAACATATATGTGTTGTTTATATAATAAATTTATATTTAGGTAAATATTATAAATGAATATATAAATATATTTAATTATAGTTAGTATTCATTCATGTTAATATAATAAAATTACACTTAATATTCTAAAAGTATCTTTATTATTTATTAAAATATTTTGTATTATGTTCTATAGCTCTCTGAAAGAAGAAGGAAGAAATTGGGAGAAATTGTAATATAAAAAACAAAAGACATGAATAAAAAGTAATTTTCCCAAAAAATGATTAAATAAGCTTTTTCAGTATAACTCTCCTTGTCCTGGACAATAGATAACTCAGTCTATGGAGCACAGGGCCCCATTGATTCCCAAGTTCCATACCTTCATTTGCATGTAGACGGATAAACCCAATCTACCTATTGGCTGAGTTGATTTCTGACATCAATCTGTTCATTGACCCCATAGCCGATATTAGTCTCAGACTCACTATATGGCTACTGCTGCAGCTTGCAAAATACCAGTTTGCACAGAAGTATGGGTAGAGAATTCACAAAGCATGGCCTACTGTGTGAAAAGTTAACCAATTAAAAGGTATCCATCCACCAACTTTCTAGTGGTTAGACTCCTCCTCACTACGACCTAAGAAGAGAGTAAAGAAGTCAGTGTGCAAGAGCACATTGAGGTGATAGGAATCCAACCTCCAAATTCAACCCTCTTAAAGTAGATGCCCTAATAAGTTCAGACCATCTGTGTGCACCAACAAGGGAATGTCTTGAGCATCTAAGAACTTGGCAGAAAATTCGCTTCATATCACTCTCCATTGTACACTTCACAACTTATCAAACTGTTTATCTTCTCTTTTTTATAAAAACTTTGGAGAAATAAGTTAGTTCCTCCCTAAACGTGGTCTATTGCTCATTACTCAGATATGAAGAGGGAAAAGGAACCCTCTTGGGATTCTTCCCCTCACCTGAGCTCACCTTCTAGCAAAGCTGAATAACCAGAGGAGTCTAAGGTCCCATTCTCCTAGGGCTATCTCCTGTTTCACAAATCTGGTCTGCTTCAGGTTGAAACTGTACCCAGTTCTAATTAGAATTAGTTTCTGAAGCTCTCCACAAAGCCTGATGATGTGGGACCGTTACAATTCCGCCTTCCTCATCTTAAGTTGTCCTTCCTGGTTAATCTGTAGAAATCTTACCTTTTGCTACTGGTCGATGCTTCCTGACCCCTTCATCCACTAGCTGCCATGGCAGACTTTGTCTGAAAACCTTATGTAAACCATAGGCATATAACCACTACTAGCTCTGGTCTCCACTGAGAATGCTGCTCTATGGGACAGTGGGGCCCAATAGAGACCACATGGAACTCTATGCCTGACTGAATTGATGTACCCTCCTATACTTTAGGCTGTGAGTATCAAGAAATCATTCTACAAGGGGTAGCTAGATGGTGCAGTGGATAGAGCACTGGCCCTGAAGTCAGGAGGACCTGAGTTCAAATCCGGCCTCAGACCAAACATTTGACACTTACTAGCTATATGACCTTGGGAAAGTCATTTAACTCCAATTGCCTAAAAAAATTTAAAAAAATTTTTTAAAAAAGAAATCATTCTACCCATCCCCTTCACCCAAACTCCACCCTCAATCTGCATGATAGAAACATAAATATGGCATAAACCAGAGTCAAACTCCACTAAGTAATTTGCAGTATGGACATTTCATTCAAATATATATATATATAATATATATATACTCACACATACATACTACACATATACATACACACATGTGTATTATGTGCATATATGTATATCTGCATATATACACATGCATACATATATACATACATGCATATATGTGTGGTTTTTTAAGAATATTTATGATATAGCTGGTGACAATTTCTGGGAGGCCAACTGGAGTAAGACACCTGCTGGTGCTGTTTTTCCTTATCATTCCCATCCAAAACCATGTTCTCTTTTAAAGATATTTGCCAAGGCTATGGTACTGAACATAGAGGCAATACATGGTAACTCTGCCCCTACATATGGTAGCCCACTGTTCCTGAGCCACTGTGACCTGATATTCTGATATGCTGCAAAGATCTCTTCATCCTTTTTTATGGCTCTCTAGAGGGCCTCATGCCCCTTTGTGTTGGTGTAATACATCTATAGCTAGAGAAGGAGTCCTTAACTGACAGTCCCTAGGCCCTCTGGGCTCCTTAGATAGATTGCCGGGGGTCTGTGAACTTAGATGAAAAAAATACATTTTTGCTTCCACTAACCTCTAACTGAAATTTAGCATTCCCTAATTTTTAAAATATTATTGTGAGAAGGGGTTCATATGTGTCACCAAATTACCAAAGAGGCCCGCAATGCAGAAAAGGTAAAGAACCTCCAATCTAGAGATAGTATTGTATAGCAGAAAAAGTACTGAGCCTGAAATCAGAAAAGCATGTGATGAAATCCTGCTTCTGACTTTTACTGCTGAGGGATCCTGAGGGATCCTTTACTACTGAGGGCATATGGTTCAACCTCTATATTCCTCAGGCAATTCCTTAGGCCATATTTGCTAAGTCATGAACAGGTTGCATTTGGTGTATCAGATAATACATCTACATAAAACGGATTTTGAGGGATGTGTTTAGAGAAATAACTGTTAGAGATGTGGCTAGATAGATGGATAGACCACCATATGGGTAGATAGGACAGGAATAGGAAAAAAGAGGGCTCCTCTAGCTTAAAAATAGTACGTGCACACACATACACACATCTATATACACACATAAACATATATATTATGTATATATATACACATGAATATGCATGTGTGTGTATATCTGAACACACACATATATGTTGTTGCTATTCAGTTGTTTCAGTCATATCTGACTCTTTGTGACCCCATTTGCAGTTTCCTTGGCAAAAATACTGGAGTACTTGGCCATTTCCTTATCAAGTTCATTTTACAGATGAGGTAACTGAGACAAGCAGAGTTAAAACACATAGTCACATAGCTAATAATTGTCTGAGGTCAGATTGAACTCAGATCTTTTTGACTCCCGGCCTGGAGCTCTTATCCACTGCAACACCTAGCTACATACATGCATAAACACACACACACATGCGCACACACATACATAAATATACACACATACATATATACACATACATGTATGTATAATAATAGATTACATTACATTAAATTAAATGTTCTTATATAATTATATACATATAAATAAAGGAAAAAGGCTTACTTGTCTGCAGAAGAGAAACAGGCTTTTCCTTCTTGTTGTTCTGCTTCTTAAAAATAGCATCCTTCTTCTGAGCAATTTTAAAGTCTTTATTATTGAGCCTAACAGGGAAAACTGTAAGGGGAGAAGTTACAAAATATTAATAATCAATCTTGACGCTGTTTACAAATCTGCAGGGACCTAGATTTTCTCCTTTGCTAGTTCTGTCTCTTTTACCTACCTCACCACACTTTTTTCCAGGCTTGTCTGAGGTCAGTCAACCCAGCCATCTCTGGGCCAGATCAAATGCTAGGTCTTTAGCTGACAGCATTCAACTTGGCCAAGCTGTTAGATATTTCAGCCCTCCTCTCATCCTCCTGGCAGATCCTGCTAAGGTCTACTTCTCTAACCACATTTCTGGGTTTGAGAGCCCCAAGCCTGAAGTGGGTATGTCTCCTTTGGTGTTCTGCCTTTAGAAATGAGTCCTTCCTAGGGGCCTACAAGGAGCTTAGCTGCCTCCTTCATTCTAAACTCTCTAGCCATGTACTCGAAGGGGTCCTGACCTTGCCTTTATGGTTCACTGAACTCATGCCAGGGATAAAAGCCCTTATCTATCTATGCTCTTAAGAGTTCTTCCTTAGGCTTTGGCTTTCTGGTATTGATCCGAGCTCACTGTACATTCCTGGCTATTTCAAAATTTCTAGCCTTGGAAGCCATCTCTTGTCTTTGAGCCATCCTCTTGGTCTTGGTTGACATGCCTTAATTGAATTCACTAGCCGTTTGTAATAGCTAGTCCTGACATTAGTGATGAAGCTGGCCTCTCCATCCTACTGTCCTCAAGAGATATCCGGGTCCCATCCTCTATGTAGGCTATGCTCTAGGGCCCTTTGATCTAAAACTCCCTGACTATTTCTCCAAGTCATCGCTTAGACCCTGTGCTTTCTCCAGCTCAGGTCCCTCAGACTGTTCTATCTGTTCAAATCCATTCCCTTATGCATCTCTCACCAAATGTATTGTACCCCCTCCCTCCTCTTCAGCCCATGGTTCATTGACAGAAACTACTCAAGATTCTGAGGTCAATAAACAAGAGATTCCTTACCCACTCTTCTATTTGCCAAGGCCACCCACCTTCCAGTGTAATTTGTGACTTCATACTCAGACCTGTCCACCTCTTTCGTTGAGATGGTTTGAAGGCCTAAAGAAGGCAGAGTACATATTCTACATTCTAGGTCTCAAAGTAGAAAGAAAAAATGTGTCTAGCATGCCCAGGTAATAATGGTAAACTGTTTCTAGTGCCCTCAGTACACTCCACTCCTCTGTTTAACTGGGGAGCAGAGTAAAGAACTCCTCTCAAAGCCTCCATGTAATGAGGGCCCCCAGGCCAGCCAACTCTTCATTTCCTGCCAGTACCTGACCGACACCGTGCCCCATGAGCTAGGTATCTTTTCCCCCAGCATCTCCCCTCCCCTTTTTAGCTTCTTTTTGTGTGTCTTCCCCCATTCAATTGTAAGTTCCTTGAGGATAGAAACTGTCTTTCTTTTTTTTATTTGTATTCTCAGTGCATAGCACAATGCCTGGTACATAGTAGGTACTTAATAAATGTTTATTAATCAACTATCTACCATTGCAAGTTGGCATCTTCTCTGCAATTTAAAGTCTTAGATAGTTCCCTAGAGTACTGAAATGGTCAGAGGCAGGACCCTCCTTCCCCTACATCATGTCATCATTCTGAATAATAAGGGAATCACACCATTTTAAAATATGTTATTAGATAGGTTATTTTTGAGAAGGGGCAGGGTGAATCTGTGATTTCACTAGTATGAGGAACTTCCAGTGAGAAAATTTCTCTACCAACATCCACTGAAAAAATTCCCCCTTGCAATTCAGACCAGCACCTGCTCTGCAGCTTATAATAGTAGTGAGTTATGCAGGACACAGAGAGGTTAAGTGATTTCTCCAGGGTCACACAGCCAGTCTGAGCCAGTGATGAGACTTACACCTCAGGTCTTCCTGACTTCAAGCTAACCACTTTGCTGTGCTGCCTAGCATTATTTAGCTATCAAGTAGGGAGTGGGGGAGGAGGAGAAGAGCTCTTTCATTTAAAGAGAAAGAATAAGTTATATGAAGCTCATATGTCCTATAATAATAACCATAATTAATATGCAAAAAGCTGTGGGATTTAAATGTTTACAGGTTCTTGATAAAATTCTCTGTCATTTGCTTTAGCAACAAAAAATACAGATTTAAAAATAGATGAAACAGAGCATAATGCTGGGCAAGAGGTGAGTGATCTACCCTCTGGTCAGTGTTGCTGTCATATCTTTTCTTGGAATTTTCTGTGGGTATCAGTTTTTTGGAAAGATGTTAGGTTTTTTTTTAAAAAAAAATAATTTCTACCATGATTAGCTATAAATCTCTGTGCAGAAATTAAAGATGAAAAATACATTTATTTTTCATTGGTCTCATTCTTCTAATAAATGCCATAGGGACCCACAGCTCAATCAATGCATCCAGTCTCTTGAAATTAAATTACCCTCCTTTACTGAGCTAGATAAAAATGATTTAAGTCCCTGAAATAATTTGAATCTTATCTTGGTATTATTGGGTGAATGGTATTATAATGAGTATTTTTTCCCTCCTGTGTTATTTATTTCAAGTACAACCCAGTACTGTTGCTAAAAGATTATTTAACCAAAGATTATGTTTCCAAAGTACTTGTCATCAGTGGATAGTGTATTCTCAGATTTATAATGTGGAGGAAAGATCTAAAATTGAAGCCAATACCTTTCACCTAATGAAATTTCATAGTGATTTAGCCTTCTCCAATTACAACTTTATTAACTAAAGACCTAGAAGCAACTTGCCCAAGGCAGGCTAAACAACCATCTCAAAGCTAGATGTAAGAGGGTATGGAAGGTTTTTCAACCTCAGGAAAAAAAAAAAAAAACACATTATTTGCCTTTGTACAAAACGTACTGAGGCTTTCCTAAGATGAACCAGAATAAAGGACATAGGTTATAGAATTCAGGGCTTTACCAATTTAGTATAAGATTAATACATTTAATATGAGACTAACAGATGTCCCCTTTACCTAGCCAGTTGCTGGGTGATGAGCTAGAGTAAAATGCCCGTAAGCAAAGGGAGGAGCAGGAAGACTTTAGGGACTCTGAAACATAACTTCAAATGATGCTGTCTAGCTGGGGGCTCCAGGGAAACCACCTGACAGACCAGGTAATAAGAGATGGAGCAAGTGTTCCTGGGTAGCACTTTGGACAGACTGGTCTCTAACAGACAGAACTGCAAAGTGAGCCATCCTGTACAGATTGTCTCTATAACCTGAAAGACAATATTAACATAGCCCAATGCCTCTGCAGCATCTTTCTCATCTCTGAGGTGCAGGAAATCTTATACAGGGCAGAAAAATGGAGTCGAACTTGTGAAATCCAGCACTGGAAATGTAACTGCCCCAGCTCTAGGAGAGAGGGAAGATGACACACTAGCCTGCCCCAAGTGTTATCTCTGGCAAGAAAACAGGCAACAGGAAAAAAAAAAAAAAAGAGATGTCATTGGTATGTCTTGGCACCCTCTGTTTGCTTCCTTTGACCTTTCCATTCAGACATTCAGATAAAACTGGAGCAGTCAGGGTGATAAGTGACCACATGAAAAGGCACAGATACTACCACAAGAAACTTTGGTGCCATGAGAGCAAGGTGATGGGGAGGGGGGAAGGGAGAGCCAGGGAGTCAGCTCAGTCAGGAAACACTCTCAAGTCAAGAGCAAAGGGTCCACAGACCCGCTTCTCCTAGAGCCAAGGAAGACTATGGTAGCTAAAATTACTGTGACTGGTGAACTGTGGGGGTGAGTAATCTCCTGCCCATCATTTCTTTAAAATCATGTACTTCATGGTATACTAGAAACTGCACTGGAAACAGAGGATTGTAATTTGAATCCTGGTACTGCCAATTGCTAACTGTGACCTTAGGCAAGTCACTTTACTTCTTGAGGGCCTTAGCTTCTTTATCTGTGAAATAATGGGGTTGGACTAGATGACCTCTAAGGTCCTTTCCAGTTTTAGATCTAGAATCTATGACCTGGGGGTGGGGATTGAGAATGGAATCCTCTCTTCAACCTCACCTTTATGTGCTATGGATTGGAATGGATTGGGAGCATTTCCTGTCCATATGGAAGATCTTGGAGGGAGTAGGTACTATGAAGCAAGTTTATATATTTCATTTGCATTTATTTACATGTTATTAAAACCTATGTGATCACAGCATGCTGAATCTATGAATGAATTGGGAAGTGACCTTAGCTAATGAAATATTTCATGGAATGAAGCCTAAGAGCTAACTATAGATAGAAGAGTTCATATATTAATATTTTGATTAATTTGTTAATTAATTTGATTACTCTATTAGATTAAATTGGGATTCAGCTACTGATGGGTTAATCAAAGCTGCTTCAGTGCCACTGCAGTATGGGCTTGTTATGGAAGGCAGTTGCCTAGGCATATGAAGGCTGGGACCTCTCTTGTGCCCAAGGAAGATAGCCCAGCCTCTTGAGAAAGATCCCTCACACATCCGCCAGAAAGTAACTAACAAGGACAGTGGGGGTAGCTCAACTAGACCACCATCTGGTGGATACTTTTGATATTGCATTCAACAGGTCTTTCCTCCACAATACCAATTTGAGAATATTCACTGCATCACAATTGCTTAAGAAACATAATTTTTGGTTAAATAATCTTTTAGCAGTAACACCAGTCCATACTTGGAATAAGTAACAGAGGAGGCATCAAACATTTATTATAATACTATTTGAACTAAATAAACTCTCCTGCTGGATAATAAACACAGTGAAATAACGTCTTCCTGAGAGGCATCAGTAGACATGCAATCAAAGGGTTCTATTTAGGACCCTGGGTCACATGAGTTTATGAGTTTTTAGATGAAATTTTCAAACTGTTTTTTTCTGATTTTTTCCCCCTTTTTGGTTCTAATTATAAGATACTATCTTGCTTCTTCACTTGAACTGTTTTTTTCTTTCCAATCTAATTTTGATTTTTTGAAAAATGTAGTGTTTCTCTCCTGTGGGATCATCTGCTCTTATGGTTGACCCCCTGCCTCCCTAGGATTATTCATCCATCTAAAAATAAAGGAGAAGTGGAGTAGATGACTTTTAAAGTCCCTTCCAGCTTTAGAGGTAGAATGACTGGTAGGGAGTGGGGTGGGTAGGGTATCCTTCCCCTGCAAATACTATTGGTTATTAATGCATTATGTTTCTTGCCTCTAGCAATATTATTCTGCTGATAATGAGCACTACTTGAAGTTATGTGCTATCAATAACATTGCTTCCTATTTGCATTTGGCATTGAATTAATTGATATTGCTTGTCTTTTCACCTGCAGTGCGGTAGGAGCAGTATCTGCCAACTAGTCTAGGCTTGTCTTCTTAATTGTTAGATGATCTCTGAGTACCTCATTTCATTCCAATTCTGAAACTAATGCATCAGACTGACCTGAATTAGGCCTGGCCAACATTTGCTAATCGTTGGTACATGCTGTTCTGTTCATTTCATTTGCATTTGACTTGGTTTCCCTGCTTTTATTTCCTCTTTGGTCCTACTTGTTTGCTATTTGTATTATTAATTTGCTAAATATAATTTTAACTAAAATTTTAATAAAATAGAGATCTATCTCTGACGTGCCAGATCCTAAGCAAGTTATTTAATCTCTCAGTCCCCTAAACCTAAGACTATAATTTGTGGATGAGTTCCCAGTTTGTATTGGTAGATAGAATTTCTTCACGATACCTATGAAATCTCAGTGCAGAAAAAAAAAAGTGTCAGCCAGCCTTTGGAGCTCATATGCATTGCTTTTTTATATCCAGGAGAAAGTATCACCAGATATGATACATACCCAACCAGGAATCAGAAAGTTCCAACAGCTGCTGAATTCAGTTAGTCAACAAGCATTTATAAAGGACTTATTATGTGCCAGGAATTCTGCTAAGTGTTGGGGATGCAAAGAAAAGCATTAAGTATTGTGGAAGAAGTACTTTCCTGGATATGGATTTCCTGCCAACATCCATTTTGAATAAGGCAGAGCCTTTGAGAGCATGTTATTCAAGAACATGTTAGCTTGGTTGGAATCAAAAAATTCTGCTAAATATAGGGTATATAAATACCCTATCAGCCTAAATATATAAATTTAAATAGACCCTATCATGGAGACCCATAACCTATGCGTTTTAGTTACACGTTGTTAAACGTACTGGAAACAAGGAGGCCTGAGCAAACATTTCAGTGAGTTCAAAAGGCCGCATTTCTAGTGCTTCCAAGAATGCCCGTGGCCTTTTCACCATACTTGCTGATGTTGTGGCAAGAGCCATTCTTGCCCATAAACTTGTGCTTTGGAATCTCAATAAATGGAAAAGATGTAAAGATTCATGACCAGTTGACCTCTCAGCTGAAAGGTAGGTCAAAAGAAGGCTACCACCTAGCCATGACTTCAGCTCAGAAGAGGTCTAATAGAAACACATTATGGTTTGACACACAAGTTCATTGTCAAGAATTTCAGTAAGTTAATATGGTCTTACTGAGGAATCTTTCATGTTCAGCAAACACTCAAGATAAATAGCGGACAAATGGAAAACTGCACAATTGAGAAATTGAGCAACTTGTGTGTTTACAAAAAATCCCCAAACATGGTGGGAACCTCATGTAACAATTCCTCACAGCCACCTCTTGCCATAGGGGAATTAGCCATACTCCATTGTGAACAAAAAGGAAAAATAATAGATAATCTATTAAGCATACTTTTAGAAGTAATCAGCATGGCATATCAAATCAGGAAGATTTCTGCTTAGTGAAACAGAAAATATTAGGAAATATTTTTCAGTTCTAGATCCTTTCCAAAATTCCATCTTTGAAGGTGGGTTAGGCTGATGACAAAAGACCTTTCTTAGGAAAATGGATTAAGGGTGGTAACCAAAATTTAAAACAAAAAGCACTCACTCCCTGGTCTTATTTAGATCATTGACTTCAGGCTAGGAGAAGGCCAAAGCCAATTAAAGATAATTGACCCAAAGAGTTACCCTTTGTTTATTTTAGGAGAATGGCAATTAAAGGATTGAGCAAGGACAATTATTTTGTAATGTTAATACCCCAAACTGGATTTTAGCATATTATAAGTTTTTCCTTATTCGAGATTCCTATAAATACTATCTTAAAGTATCTTGGGGTAGAGAATCCTATCAGTCGGCAAGGACCTATCTCTAAGTTTGGATCTCTCTCTGAAAAAGAAATGGCTTTGATATTAGATTAATGTGAAATTAAATAAAATTGTTTCTGGCTTAAAATGCAGAGTATAGTATTAATGTTTGTTTTTTCAACATAACTCATATGTTAATGAGTTGCTTGACTCTGGGCAAATTACTTAATCTTTCTGTGTCTTTAGTGTCTTCTATAAAATGAGAGGGTGAGAGTAGACTCAGTGATCTCCAAGGTCCCTTCCTCTTTATACCTAGGATCCATCACTAACTAGAGAGATATATGATGATTCAGAAAAAGATATTATGTATTCTAACCCATCAACTCTGTCTTAGACTGAGGAGAACCTTGATCCAGATGGGAGAAGTACTGAACCCAGAGACAGCTTCTTTCCAGTCTACTGCTTCAGCTATGGTTAAAAAAAAAAAAACAAACACAGACTTTGAGAAAGCTGACAGCCAGCCTGGGTCATCTATAATTTCCACTTTGGGAATTTAGGCTTATAGTTCTGCAGAGGTTGTCAATGAGACTAGGCCGTGAGGTATAGGTGTAGAAAGTTTGGCAGATCACAGAAGAGCTAGAACCATGCCACCAGTGAGGATTAGCTTATGATGTAGCAGGAAAAATAGAAGTGGAAACATGATACCAAGCAACTTGAACATGTAATGCTTATGCATGCTAACAAATGCTTTAGAAATAACTACAAATGCCTGAATATGTTGCTTCTGTTATGTTTTTGTTTTCTAATTTTTTTTCAGCTTATGCCTTAACATTATGCCTGTATTGTTGTCATGTATGCTGTTAGATAGAATTTATATTTATAGGGGGTTTTGTTTTTAAATGCTCATTTGTTTAGATACTAAGGTTATGCTTGTGCCATTGCTACATGTGCATTTGATGTTTTCTGCATGTTACTTGGCGGCATCAGTATTGCTGCAACATGGGGTTGGTGGTAAGAGTGGAAGAGAAGAGTAGCCTAAGTATTTTCAGGCTGAGAACTCCCCTGTGGCCAGAGGGCAGACTGTACCCTCTTAGTGAGGGGCTATCCCTCATACATGGTTCATATGTGAACCAGAGAGTAATTAACAGCTTGACAAAGTGGGTACCAGATATAAAGTCAGGAAGATTTGCTTTTCAATCCTGCCTCAGACATTTATTCGCTGTGTGAATCTTGGCAAATCACTTTATATCTTTGGGTCTCATTGTTTGCATTTATAAAATGAAAGATTGGACTGAATGGTCTCTAAGGGCTATTCTAGCTCTAAAGTTGGAAAAGTGTTAGCTAAAGGAATAGATCCTATTGGTGGACAATTTTAGTTATTGTATTCAGCCTACTAAATTCTATTGCAGGATAAAGTGACATTCTGTCTTCCTATGTTCAGTTGTTTCAGTCACGTCCAACTCTTTGTGACCCGATTTTGGAGGTTTTCTTGGCAAAGATACCAGAATGGTTTGCCATTTTCTTCTACAGCTCATTTTATAGATGAGGAAACTGAGACAAATAGGGTTAAGTGGTTTGCCCAGGGTTACACTGCTAGTAAGTGTCTGAGGTTAGATTTGAACTCAAGTCTTCTGACTGAAGGCCTGGAGCTCTATTCAATACACTACCTAGCTGCCCTGTCTTCCTATAAGTTTAAACCAATGTGCCTAGGTCATAAAAACAAAGAGCACTATGTAGGGATCCATGTCAGTGTCAGAAAGACTATTGGTTGTGATCTCTTGTCTTCTATATACAAACGCATTTTCAGCATATATAGACTTAAGATTCTTTTGTTTTGTTCCTCCTTATCATCCTATCGTTAGCATACATTTATTAGATGTCAACTATGAGGTAATAAGCACTGTGATCATTACTGGGACTATCAAAATGTGAATTATATGGTCTTTGCTTTCATGAGAATCACAATTTGGTTTGGAAGAAAGAAGGTATACATTTTAAGGTATCAGGAATACAAGATGGCATATCATAAGTGCAAGATTAATCACCAAGGGCTTGGAAAGTTGAGGAATCCTCTACAGATCCCTGGGCATAAGAGTGGAAAATGGAAAAAAAAAGTTGTGCCACTTGAATTTGTATGGTCTTTGATGGGGGCCCTTTCTGAGTCCTTTACTGTATAAATAAAACTATTCTGTTTTTAAGCTTCATGAGTCTCAGTATTGATAAAAGAAACTGGTATCTGCTCTTGGGAGAGGTGTCAGATACCAAAGTTCCCAGGTTCCATTTAGGAGAAGGCAATGATTCAGAGAAGGAAATGTTCCCCCAAATGTACTCAGGTCTTTCATGCCAAGAGAGAGATTCAAGATTAGATTCTCTTGTTCTCCTTCTGGGACATATCTAACATTATATATGTGAGAATGTGTATATATATATATATAAATGTAACATGTAGATATGCATACATGAATATGTATACAGACACACATATATGTATGTGCATTTATAGTATTTTTGTGCTAAATGTGGCTGTCATGGCAATAGCTTCTAAAACATCAAGTCAGGTATAGGCCCAAGGAGAATATACTATTGTAGGTTATTGTGGGAGGAAGGGGGAAAGGGAACGTGGAATAAGCTATGATTGCCCAAGTATAAAAGGACTTGTACATAGAAATGAGTACAGACACTCACAAAAAGTTATTGATTGGCAGTGGAGTGGTGCGGAAGGAGGTGCCTATGGGATACCATGAATGTATACATGAATCTGCTGACTAGTATAGACAATCTGAGCAGGTATGAAGGACTGGGGAAGGTATTCTGGAGGGAGAACAACAGTTACTTCCCTTGTCCTCCAAACGGAAAATAATATTCTCTTTCTTCTGAAATACTCTTAAAGACCTTTGAGCAGACCTTTTTTTCTACCCCATCACTACTTGCCTTGTGTACTTAACATATTTCCCTTCTTCCCCCTAATAGAATATAGATTCCTTGAGGGAAAGAATTCTATTGGGTTTTGACTTTGATTCTCCAAAAATGAATAATATAATAAATATATTTTACTAATATATAATAACATATTATATATTATAGAATAATATACTGTAGTATTTTGAACATAGTAAATATTTCATAACAGATGTTTAATTTAATCATGGAATACCACAAATTCCAAAGAATCAAAATTGTGAATGACCAAAAATGCAATTAAGTGGGACATGGTACAGACAAGTAGGCTGAAGCACATTACATACAATGACTTGGGTGTAAGAAGTTGCGTAAAAGATATCAAGAAAATGGAGAACAGATGGTTTTGTGATTTCTTTTCACTTCTTCCTCTTTTTAAAAACAATACTATTTGTTATATAGAATGGCTCTCTTTGAGGATATTGAGAGAAATTCTGGTGATATAAAAAACAGAAATATTAACAAAAGTATTGTTTTTAAAGAAATGTATGATCAGAAAAGGTTATATTGCAAGACTGAGGATTAACAGGTAAACAGGCCTGGGTGTTTCACTTGTATCCATGAAATGTAAAATTAACCAAAGGAAACCTTCAGTCCATTGGGTAGATTCTCTGTGGAGGATTTATTGGTGGACCTGTGATCTCACAAGATGAGAAAGTATGGGTGGATTGCAATCTCTGCCAGTGGGTGGAGTACCATATGGATAAGATCACCAATTAATCAAATTATTAAAGTATTTTCTTCCACACATGAGTCCTTCATATTCACTAACAGCTTGAAGTCTCATTCTTTTTTTAAAATAGTATTTTTCCCAATTATATGTCAAGACAATTTTTAGCATTCACTTTTACAAGATTTCGAGTTCCAAACTTTTCTCCCTCCCTTTCACCCCTCTTCTTCCAAAAATGGTAGGCAATTTGATATAGGTTATACATGTGCTATCATGTAAAACATATTTCCATATTACTCACAGTTGTGAAAGAAGAAACAGATCAAAATGGAAAAAAAACACAAAAAAGAATAAAGTAAGTGAGAAAATACACTTTGATCTGCATTCAGAATCTATCAGTTCTTTATCTGGATGTGGATAGCATTTTCCTTTGTGAGTCTTTTGTACTTGTTTTAGATCATTGTGTTGCTAGAAGAGCTGAGTCATTAATAGTTGGTCATCACACAATGTTGCTGATATTGTGTATAATGTTTTCTTGGTTCTGCATCAGTTCGTATTAGTCTTTCCAGGTTTTTCTGAAATCTGTCTGTTCATCATTTCTTATTGCAGAATAGTATGCCATTACATTTATATACCACACCTGGCTCAGCCATTCCCCAGTTGATGGGCATCCCCTCAATTTCCAATATTTTGCCATCATGAAAAGGGCTATTATAAATACATTAGCACATGTAGGTCCTTTTCTCTTTTTTATGATCTCTTTGGCATACAGTCCTAGGAGTGGTGTTGCTGTATCAAAGGGTACGTACAGTTTGGTTGCACTTTGGGCATAGTTCCAAATTGCTCTCCAGATTTGTTGGATCAGTTCACAATTCCCCCAACAGTTCATCAGTGTCCCAATTTTCCCACATCCTCTCCAACATTTGTCATTTTCCTTTTTTGTCATATTAGCCAATCTGATAGGTGTGATGCAGTACCTCAGAGTTGTTTTAATTTGCATTTTTCTAATCAAAAGTGATTTGGAGCACTTCTTCATATGCCTATAGATAGCTTTGATTTCTTCATCTGAAAACTGTCTGTTCATATCCTTTGACCATTTATCAATTGGGTATTGGTTTGTATCCTTATAAATTTGACTCTATTCTCTATATATTTAAGAAATGAAGCCTTTATCAGAGACATTTGCTGTAAAGATTGTTTCCCACTTTCTGCTTTCCTTCTAATCTTGATTGCATTGGTTTTGTTTGTATAAAAGATTTTTAATTGAATATAATCAAAATTATCTATTTTACATTTTATAATGCTCTCTACCTCTTGTTTGGTCATGAATGCTTCCCTTCCCTATAAATATGACAGGTAAACTATTTCTTGCTTTTCTAATTTTTTTATGGTGTCACCTTTTATGTCTAAATCATGCACCCATTTTGACCTTATCTTGGTATACAATGTGAGATGTTGGTCTATAGCATAGTATATCCCCTTAATAAAAGAATCTGTTCTGTGAAGTTTGGATTCAGTCAAAGGGCCACATGTGGCTTCGAGGCTACAGATTCCTCACCCCTGCTACCTAGTTTGTGCCCTATGATTTTCCAGTTTTCCCAGTAGTTCTTGTCAAATAGTGAGTTCTGATCCCAAAAGCTGAAGTCTTTGGAATTATCAAACACTATGGTCATTTACTACTGTGTCTTCTGTACCTAATCTATTCCGCTGATCCACCACTCCATTTCTTAGACAGTACCAACTAATTTTGATGATTCCTCCTTTCAAATATAGTATGAGATTTGATGTTGCTAAACCACCTTCCTTTTCATTTTTTTTCCATTAATTTTCTTGATGTTCTTGACCTTTTGCTCTTCCAGATGAATTTTATTGTTATTTTTTTCTGGCTCTATCAAATAAATTTTTGGTAGTTTGATTCATATGGTACTGAATAAGTAAATTAGTTTAGGCAGGATTGTCATTTGTATTTGATTTGGCCTACCCATGAGCAATTGATATTTTTCCAGTTGTTTAGATCTGACTTTATTTGTGTGAAAATTGTTTTGTAATTGTGTTCATACAGTTTGTCTTGGCAAGTAGACTTCTAAGTATTTTATATTGTTTACAGTTATTTTAAATGGAATTTCTCTTTCTATCTCTTGCTGCTGGGATTTGTTGGTCATATAAAGAAATGCTGATGATTTATGTGGGCTTATTTTATATCCTGCAACTTTGCAAAAGTTGTTAATTATTTCAAGTAGTTTTTCGCTAGTTGATTCGCTAGGGTTCTCTAAGTATACCATCATATTATCTGCAAATAATGATAACTTTGTTTCCTCATTGCCTATTCTAATTCCTTCAATTTCTTTTTCTTCTCTTATTGCTAATGCTAATGTTTCTAGTACGATATTGAATAATAGTGGTGGTAATAGGCATCCTTACCTCACCTCTGATCTTATTGGGAAGGCTTCTAGCTTATCCTCATTACAGATAATGTTTGCTGATGGTTTTAAGTAGATACTGCTTATCATTTTAAGGAATGCTCCCTTTATTCCTATATTCTCTCATATTTTTAATAGAATGGGTGCTGTGTTTTGTCAAGTTTTCTCAGCATCTATTGAGATAATCATATGATTTCTGTTGGTTTTTTATTGATATGGTCAATTATGTTGATAGTTTTTTTTAATATTGAACCAAGCCTGCATTCCTGATATAAATCCCACTTGGTTATAGTGTATAATCCTTGTGATATATTGCTATAATCACCTTAGTAATATTTTGTCCAAAATTTTTGCATCGATATTCATTAGGGAAATTGGTCAGGTCAATAATTTTCTTTTTCTGTTTCAGCTCTTCCTGGTTTAGGTATCAGCACCATATTTGTCTCATGAAAGGAGTTTGGTAGGACTCCTTCTTCACCTATTTTTCCAAATACTTTATATAGTATTGGAGTTAATTGTTCTTTAAGTGTTTGGTAGAATTCACTCATGAACCCATCTGGCCCTGGGGATTTTTTCGTAGGGAGTTCATTAATGGCTTGTTCAATTTCTTTTTATAAGATGGGGTTATTTAGGCATTCTATTTCCTGATCTGTAAATCTAGGTAATTTATATTTTTGTAAATATTCATTGATTTCCCTCAGATTGTCAGATTTATTGGCAAAAATTGAAATCTTTTTCTTAAAGGGTATTTAGATACTGGAGGATGATCAGTTCAGAATCTCTTTGCCTTTTCAATAAAAGAGGAAATGTTTGCATTTAACTACAGATATTAGTTAATTTAACAGTTTGCACTTAACTACAGATATTAGTTAATTTAAATATTTTCTGACAAATCCATTTCAAACACTTGGGCAGTAATTTGTCAAAATATGCACTGCACCTGCACATACATTCATGGCTATGTCCTAGCTACACCTTGTATCAGAGACTGAACCATAACACAGAACCATAGAAACATAGACCTACAACTGGAAGGGAACTTAGAGATCATCACATCCAATTTTCTGATTTTACAGATGAGGGAAACTGAAGCCCAGAGAGACTGACTGAAGGTCACACTAAAGCCTATAAATGACAAAGCCAGAATTTGAACCCTAGACCTCTAACTACAAATATTAGTTAACATTTGTATATCATCCAAATGTGCCAAAAATTGTGCGCTAAATGCTTTATAAGTATTATCTCATCCAACCTCACAACAATCCTGGAAAGTAGGTACTATTATTATCTCCATTTTACAGATGAGGAAACTGAAGTATACAAAGATTTAAGTATTTTGCTAGTAAGTGTCTGAAGCTGGATTTGAACTCAGGTCTTCCTGACTTCAGACCTGGTGCTCTATCTACTGTGCACCTATCTTTTTCTATTATACCACAAGAACCTAAGATAAATAAAATTTCAATTTAAAAAACTGTGACATATATATTGCTTTAAATTCTGCAAAGGACTTTACATTTATTATTTAATTAAATTTACAACTTCACAACATGAGGTAGGTACTGCAGATATTGTTATCCATATTCTATTGATGAGAAAAATGGGTTTCATAATTTTCCATGGTAACCCAACTAAGAAAGACTCATAGGAGAATATGAATGCCACTCCACTTGAATCTAAATCCAGCAATCTAGAAACTAAAGCCAAAAGGCCTTAGGGCCCAGACATACTGCATCAGAGATTTCTCTCATTTGGCTAACAATAATAATAACTAACATTTATATAGCACCTACTATGTGCCAAGTATTGTAATAAATGCTTTTTCCAAATATCATCTCATTTGAGGCTAAATTTGAATTCAGGTCTTCCTGACTCTAGGCTGGTTACTTTCTCTACTATACCACCTATCTGTCCTATATGCAGACCACTTGGAACAATCCATGCAAACTAATCACTCCCAATATCACTACCCACTTAGCAGCACAGGTTTTATAATAACAGAGGAAAATATTATTAAAAGAGAAACAAAATAGAAATTCTGGAATTAAACAAATGTGTAAACAAACAAATATGTAAATTCCTAGTTACTTCTGGTTCCAAATATAAATGACCTTCTGGCTGAAAACCTTTCCCCAGCCCTTGCAAAGTCCTAATTTGGTCAACAGTCCAGCTCCTGGCCAATAGAAAGGAGGTAGGTACCACTTGTATTCTCTCTCTCCCTATGATTCCCCACTGGCCCTCAAGGTGTTCCCAGCTCTGTAGCACTACTGTAAAGTCCAAAATTACTCAGGTGCTCTGGTGATGATAAATCTCATCTTTTAAGCCAGGAGTTCTTTTAATTTTTTTTTTTTTTTTTGCATCATAGATCCCTTTGGCAATCTAGTAAAGCCTACGTACCCTTTTTCAGAATAATGTTTTTAAAGGTATAAAATTGAATAACATAGGATTACAAAGGAAAACTATTACAATGAAATAGTTATCAAAACATTTTTAAAAGTAAGTTCACAAACCCGCAGGTTAAGAATCCCTGTTCTAAACCATTTTCTCTTTGCAAGATAAGAGGAAATTCCACAGAGTTTCCAGTTGCTGCTACTTCTTGCCCCAAGGCCCTTCTTATTCTTCCATCTTCAATCTTTCTCAGATACCAATTGCACTCATCATCACGCATAATTTGGGATAAGCACCTTTTATTTTCTCTAATTACTCAAGTGGGAGAAGTAAAGGTAGGAAAAGAATATTTCAGCCCATTCTATGGTTCTTTTCCACTCCAGGGTCTCCCTGATTTTTCTTATCAAATTCAATCAATCTTTTATAACCCATATGAAAAAAGGACAATGCGCAGATTTGTTTGTCTACTTACAGAGAGAACAACTAATCCTATCCACATGTGAAAAATATGAAAGTTAGTGTTGCTGAAGTTTATTCCATAATTGGCATTTGACTTTTTTAGTAGCTTCATTCTAATATACTGTAGCTAAGTGAGGCCATCTCCGGTCATACTGATCTATATCATACCACTGGACCCAGATGTCTCCAAAGGAGGAAGTGAGGATGGTGACTTTGCACAGCCCTCTCTCCCTTAAATCCAATTCACTTGCCAGTCATGGCATCACCTTCCTGATGTCATGGTCCTCTTTGAGAATGAAGGACAAACAACAACAACCGTAGCTAAATATTCTCTACTGTCCCTAATTTTGGAAGTAATAGGGGAATTTTCTCCCCTGTTATAATACACTCCACAAAATCCTACTCCAGTGTATCATTGCGGTTAGTAGGTGACTCTGATTTCTCAAAGGTTATGGCAACAGAAGACAAGCTCTGGCTACTTCTATCATGATAGAAAGGCTTCAAATAGAAGCCCAGCAACAGCTTGAACTCACTTTCTAAGGACCAGCCCAGCTATGGATGGAGAGTTTCATCATTAACAGACCATCATTTGATGATGAATTATTTGTCTTTAGCAACCAAGGGAAAAAGAAAAAAATATAAAACCATCCCTGGGCCTGTGTAGCCCCCTCCCATTTTTGCAGGGTGTCCAAAAAGTAGGCAGAGTGCTACCAATCCTGCAGGCTCTCAAGCTTCTTTAATATTTAACTTAGCTATACTCAAATACTCAATTGTATTTGTGATTGCATCTATCTGAAAGTTCTTTTTGCTGTAGCAGATTATATGCCAGTTATGTCTGCCCAGCCTATGTTCAAGGCCATAACATCCCATAAGTTAACCATGGAGGTTCCATCTAATATGCTGGAGTCCTTTGTGGATTTTTCCTGTCATGATAAAGGTATCACTGAAATGTTCTGGCTGGATACCTGTCATCCTTTGCCCTCATCACATGACCAGCCCATCTTCTTTTCCTTTCGTATATTTCCTTGATGTCATCCGTTTATTGCCATTCTTTTAATTCCCCCCATTGGCTATATGGAATAGCCCGTTCCCACTGACCACGCGCCTTTCTATTGCCCTTCATATGTTATTCATTTTTAATTCTTCAGAGATTGTTGTGTTCCATTTACTATTAGTAATATTAGTTGAATTAATTAATGCCATTTAATATTAATAATAAGGCTAGTATTAAAAAGATGGGCCCTCATTTCTGTGGAAATCTTGGGGTCATTAAAAAAGATCTACAATTTCTTGAAGGTAATCCAGCCTGCTCTTCTATCTCTATTAAACTCTGAGCCCAACTTGTCCATTCATACTGTCTGAACCAAATATACAAACTAATGAATAAACTCCACAGAATCTCCATCTAATTTTATGTCATAATTGGACAACATACATGCTTCATCTACTTGGTCTTTCTTGTGTGGTCAGTCTATACATTTTAAATGTTAAAATGCCATTAGTGTTAAAGCATTAATAAGAGAGTGCTTATAGACATCTTCCAGGGACTCTGTAATGATTCAGGGTTTGGTGCAAAGAGCAAAATGTTATCTGCAAAAAGGTATATCTGGAGAACATCACTATTCACAGAGAATCACTCTTCAGCTTGGATTCTGCTCTGGCAACCCTATATCCCCGTGACAAATAGCCCTGTTGTATGCCTCTGCTAATGTTTACAATCAGGGAATTGCTGAACAGGATTATTCAGATTTTGATCTATGTATTGGAGATACCTTGTTGGAAAAAAGTTTGCTCGGTGTCACTTTGAGCTACCAAGTCAAATGCTTTTTTATAAGCAACAAAAAAATAAATCTCATATTCTTATTATATTCCCCATATCTTTCTCTGAATTGTGAAATGGTAGGGATGTGGTCAATTGTTGAATTTTGCTCATTAAAGTCTTCTTGTTCCCTACTAATATCCTCATTGAATATCCTAAGTTAAATCTAACCTCTGACACTTACTAGTTGTGTGACCCTGGGCAAGTCATTTAACCTCTGCTTTGTTTTCTTCATCTACAAAAAGTAGGGATAATAATAGCAGCTACCTCCAAGGTCCAAATCAAGAGTAGAGGGTGGAAATTCACCAAGAAGTTACTATATTACTATGATTCTATGAAATCCAAATAGATATACTATGATCTTTTATTATGAGTTTAAATTTAACATTGTTATGCATCCTATTTTGTATTTTTTAAATCTTATGGAAATTTCTGAAAGTTATTTCACTTTTATATAGTGTTAACATTGAAAATTCACTATAGCTGAAATAGATTATGCAATTCTTCATACCCTGTACTTTCCCACCTCTTTGACTTTGTTTTTGCTGTTCCCTCTGCTTGGAATGAATCTCTGTCATACTTTTCCCTGCCTTGACTCCCACCTCATATTGGCAAGCATATTTAACTCTCAGATACTTCTGCCATTGCCAGGTGATGGGGGAAAGAGGAGGAAAAAGAGAAGACCTTGTAGGCATGCAAAGATTTTCTGACACTCTCACCCATTCTGCTGCACTCTTGTTTTCCCTCCCTTTACCTTCCTTTCCCTTTCTTCTTTGAAAGTTTTAAAAACAACAAAATCTTAATTAACTCCTTGTGTGACCCTTGATGACATCAGAGTTCTGAGAAGCCATTTGAGTCACCTCCTCCTATTAGGACATAAACATTTCATCTTTGTCCATTCCCTTCTGATCATGCACTTGGATTTTCCTTTTTATGTTTTCCTTGATTGTTTTTAAAACTTCTACTCAGTTCTTGTCTTTACATCAAGAATGCTTGGAAGTCCTATATTTCCTTAAAGGTTCATTTCCCTCCCCTGTAGAATTATGGGTTATAAGCCTATATCTTTTTTCTTTCAGATTATATCTAAGCTTTCCACTCCAGCTATAGTAGTAGTAGTGATGAAATCTTGTGTGATCCTGACTGTGCCTCCTCATTATCTGAATTCATTCTTTCTGGATGCTTGCAATAATTTTTTCTTGGATTTTGGCTATGGCATTTATGGGAATTTTTATTTTGGGGTTTCTTTCAGGAGGTAACTGGGTTCTAATAGATTTGAATAGTTTCTCTTGTCTGTCTGTCTCTGTCTCTCTGTATGTCTCTGTCTCTGTGTCTTTGTCTCTGTCTGTCTGTCTTTGTCTCTCTGTCTCTCATCGTGGCTCTAAGGCAGGGGTAGGGACCCTGCAGCCTTAAGGCCACATGTGGCCTTCTAGGTCCTTGGGTGCAGCCTTTTGACTGAGTCCAAATTTTACAGAACAAATCCTTTCATTAAGGGGATTTGTTTTGTGAAGTTTGGATTCAGTCAAAGGGCTGCACTTGAGAACTTGAGGCTGCAGGGTCCCTACCCCTGTTCTAAGGAGTAAAACAATTCTCTCCCTGATCTATGATCTTCTCCATGGTCTATTTTCAGGTAAGCTGTTTTTGATATTATACAACTTACATTTGCTGCTGGTTTTGGCTTTCTTATAATATTTCTTGGTATTTCATGGAGTCATTACCTTCTGTTTGACCCAATTTAATTTTGAAGGAGTCTGTTACTTAGATGGAGATTGGTATCTCATACTGAGCTGGCAATTTATTTTCAAGTCTTCCTTCCAAAGCTCTCATTTCTTTTCTAACTTAAGAATTTCTAATTCTTTTCTGATTTCTTTTCTAATCTAAAGCTCTTGTTTATGGTAGCATTTTAAATTCTTTAAAAATGTTCATTTCTTCCAGGAATTCTAATTGAACTTGTATCCAACTTGTGATGTTTTTCTTTGAGGCTTTGCTTGTAAATGTTTTGAAGTTATTTGTTTTTCTTTTGGGTTTGTGTTTTGGGCATCCCTAATACCATAATAACTTTTTATCAGGGTAATCTTTTTTTGTTTATTCATTTCTCCAGCCTTAATTCCTGAATTGGGACTTTATATTAGGGTTTAGGCAGGCTCTGCACACATCATGCCCTTGTTTGGTTTTGTATTCTATTTTTCATTCTATTCTATTCTATTCTATTCTATTCTATTCTAGGGTCCTTTTATTGTCTTTTCCAGGTATTAAGTACCATGTTCTTCAAGAATCTCAGATGTGGTTCAGGCTGGGGACTTAAAAAAATTTCAATACTCTCTGAGAGATCTAATTTGGGGAAAACTCGGATTGCTCCCTTTCTGGCCAAAGATATGCAAGTTTCTGACCTTAATTTGAGTATAGGCAATACAACTAAAGACTTGCCCCTGGTTAGAGGTCCAGTAGACTGATGCTGGCATCAGGCCCTGTCAAGTACTTAGCAGGCTCTGTAGGTTACCATGGCAGAACAACAGGCTCATCCTTGGTTGGGGATCCCTGCTTTTATTACTCAGCTGCAGACCTCAGTGTGGGCTGTGGGCTAAATCCATAATTTTACTCTGGTAGTCACACTGTTGCTGCTTACTTCAGTTCTTGATCCTTGACCAGTAAACAGTCACAGGTTACATTTGAACTGAATCTATTAGATAGACTACTATTCCCCTGCCCTTGAGCATAGCTACAGGTCAGTCAGTCCCGCATCTACTTATAGGTCCTTTTGTAAGTTCACACTATGTCCACAATCCAGCTCTGGGGTTAGATCTACACAAGTGTAAGCTGATTCCTGCTACCTGTACAGTCTGGTCCAATCTCTGCTGGATTCATGACATTTTCTTGCCCTGGGACATAGTGGCAGGTTGTGTCTGTGCCTAGCTTCAGGTCTCCTCTTAAATCAACACTGGATTTGCAACCATCATCTATGGTCGGGGTCACATGACTGCTGATTGGCTCCTGTTTCTGATCTATAGGTTGAAAACATGACTCACTGTATTTTCTCCTTGGATTTCCCGAACACCACTTAGTCTGGCACTCTTCTTATATTGCTTTTGGAACAGTTGTGGGGAGATCTAGGTTACACTGCTTCTTTCTTACCTACCATCTTGGCCAGTCTCTTCTTTTCTTCTGAAAAGAGAAAGCAAAAAGACAAAAAGGCCAAGAGCAGTCTCTCACTCTCGTTTATAGGCCAGCACAAAAAGCCACCTTCTGAAATAAAAGTATGTCTTACTGAGTCCTATGCATTTTGAGGACAGCCCCAATCACTGGAAACCAATCAAGAATTGTCAATTTCCTCTTGACAAGATACCCATGGTATATTCATACTCAATGTAGGATGGAATATGCTCAAACAGATGGATAAAGAGATAAATGTCAGTCAGTAAGTCAGTCAACAAGCACTGATTAAGCATTTATTATATGTCAGAAACTGTGCTAAGCACTAGTGACACAAAAAAGGGGGAAAAAACCTGAAAACACCAAATACAATTAATAATATGTGCAAGAATTATACCCCCTATGAGACTGTAAGTTCCATGAAGGGGGAAATACCATTTTATTTGGACTTGGTACTTATCTACCTTCAATATCCTTTGTATAAGTGTCTGTTGAATCACAGCTCATTACTAAGAGAAGATACTTTCCCTTATTGTTCTTGTAACATCACATCTCAGTCCAAGTGACTACCTACCAGTGAAAATTGAATAAGCAAATTGTTATACTATATTAGATTTGTAAGGTTTCTGTACCTTTGACTCACATAGAAGAAGCCTGCAAATTTGGTGGAGTTAGAAATTGGCTTTATGTGTCATAAGCCAAAATAAATGAGTGAAAAATCTGCATTTTTAATAAGAAATGGCACCTCAGGGCCCTGAGCATTTTAGCACAATTGAAGTCCAGGTGAGGAGAAGGTAGAGTTGTTTGTCTGAAAAGTATGAGATTCTTTTCTCCAGCTTTATTCAGCAATAACCTTCCCATTGGAGACGGCATATTAATGCTTCAAAGGAATGTTGAAGGACTCAATTTATGAATATTAAGTACCTTATTATTAAAGCTTCTGACCCTTTGCAACAGCTGTATTCAGTGTAGGTGTGAAAAGGTGCCACTCATTAGGGTCCATCAATAAGCCCATCATTTAGAATGTCTTTTTCTCTACTGTGCTTCTAATGTCCTCATTTTCTTTCTAATTGTCATTTTACGTTTCCACTGAAGAGATTATATTAATCTTCCAGAGAAGTCTTTCCTATCTGGCCACTCAGTATTCTGGCATATTTGGGCCAGGTCTTGGGCTATAGACAAGATAAAACTAAATCATTAGTAGCCAACTCTTATATTGCTGCACCTTTTTGTTACCATGAGTAGCATGGGCGTAGGCTCTTCTCCCAGGATTGAATTCTTCTTGATTCCCACTGGTGTACTGCCATTTTGTGTTGGCAGGAAAAAAAGTGGGATCAAGCTCCTTGGATCAAATGACCAGGATAAACCAGGCTTCCTAGGGGAGGAAACAACTCCCTTTGATTTCAACAGAGGTCAAAGTTGGAAAGGATTGGAGGTGAAATTCAAAAGCTAGTTCTGATAGTTCCATTGGAAAAAAATACAAGATAACTCATGGACCATAAGTCAGTTTCCCAAATTCCTGCCAGGCAAAGAAATAAGTCAATATTATGATATAGCAACCAAGAAAACTAATAAAATCTTAGAATTCTCTAAGAAAAGCATAGAGTTAAAGACTAGGAAGGTGATAAGACCCAGTGTACTCTGCCCCATCAGAACACATCTGGATTAATGTGTTTAGTTTGAGGTGCCACATTTTAAGAAAGACATTGATAGTGTGGAACACATCTTGAGGAAGGTAACCAGTACAGTAAAGTGACTCAACTTCAAAACCAGGTAAAGGGACTAGAGATGTTTAGCTTGGAGAAGAATAAACAGTGGGAACATGATAATTGTCTTCAAATATTTGTAGGGCTATGACATAGAATCTACATGTGTTTATTAAGTACCTACCATGTGCCAAGCACAGTGCTAAATACTGGAGATACAAATACAAAAGTGGAACAGTCCTTGCCCTCTAGGTGGGAGGGGGAAAACTATATGTAAATATGTACATATGAAATATATGCAAAATGGAGACAAAACGGTTTGAGGAGGAAAAGTAGTCATGGCTGGGAAGATCAGGAAAGATTTCATGTAGAAGATATGGTAGCATCTGAATCTTGAAGGAAATCAGGGATCTACAAGTCAGATGTGAGAAGTAAGAGCATTCCAGACATAGAGGGGAGAGAGTGCAAAGGCAGGGAGTATGTGAGGAATAGCAAGTAAGTTAGTATGTCAAATCTGTAAAGTGTGTGGAAGCAGTGATGATGATGATAATGATGATGATGATGTGATGATCATGATCATGATCATAATGATGACTAGAAGGGGCCAGGTTATGAAGATCTTTAAATTTCAGAGTTTTTATGTCTTCCTATAGATAATAGGGAACCACTTCATTTTACTGAATAGAGTTGATGTGGACAGATTTGCATGTTAGGAAAATCACTTTGTTGGTATTTCCGGGAATGGATTGGAATGGGAAGAAATCTGAGGTAAGGACACCAAAGAGAAGGGGGTAAAAATAATCCAGGCAAGAGGTGATGAGGACTTGCATTAAGGTGGTAGCTATGTGAGTAGAGAGAGTGAGATACATTCCAGAGATATTGTGGGGAGAGAAATAATGTGATTTCACAACTGATGAGATATGTGGGAAAAGAGAATATGATGAATTGAGGTTGTAAACCTGGGTGACTAGAAGGATGGTAGTGACCTCAACAGTAATAAAGAAATTTGAAAGAAGGATGGGTTGGAGGTGGGGGAGGGGGGAAGTTAATGAATTCTATTTTGGATATGCTAAGTTTGAGATACCTACATTACATCCATTTGAAATTGTCCGATTGGCAATTCATTATATAGGACTAGGGCTCCTGTGAGAGACAAGGACTTTATATATAGATCTGCGAGTCATCAGCATAGGGAGGATAATTGAACCCTTGGGAGCTGATGAAATCACAAAGAGAAAACTTGGAGGGAAAGGGAGGGGATAGAATTCTATTGTTCTGATCGGCCCCTGGGCAGAACTAAGGGCAGAGATTATAAAGAGACATTTTTTAGAAGTTTGATGTCATGAAGCAATTAAATAATTAGGGCTATTTGAAAGTATAACCAGGTGTATTAGGAAGTAATAAGTTCCTCCTCACTTGAGGTCTTCAAAGGGTAGGTGCCAATTTGTCAGGTGTATTGTAGAGGTGATTTTTGTTCGGGAATAGATTGACCTGTGATTTCTCCTCTAGCCCAAAGTGCTTCAAAGAGTTACTCTTGGTTTACAGTCACAAAAGATTAGTTCTTTAACAGACCCCTGGGTCTAGTCAGCAGCCACCACAGAGAGTACAGAAGCAAGGGAATTCACAAGGACCAGCTTTAATGAATGAGTGAACTATTTCAAATCAGCTCCAAACATGCCAGGAGAAGCGGTTCACTCTGTCAGAGTCTACATAAAAAAACCACAAATGTCATAATGATGAACTATTTGCCTTAGAGATAAGCATCTATCCCTCTGATAATTTAGAGGCAGAAGATGACGTTCAACCCTGGGTGGGGAATTCGAGATCAGAGCCAACAAACCAAGTTCCACCTTCTTATTTTACATAAAAATTACTTTGGTTCTTTGCTACCCCACACTCCTAAATTGAAATTCCTCAATGCCTTTCTTTCTTCCTATTAATGTTTCACCAAGAGAGAATACTAATAACATGTTTTTCTTTTATAGAGGAGGGCCAAGGGGTGAGGCATAATCATTTGCGTTTCTATTCATTTCATTGTAGACAATTTTTACCTCCCAGATTGATTTTTTTTTTTACTAAAGGTCAAAAAGACCACTCTCTGCTTCATTTCTTACTTATCTTTCATCACTGAATGGGCGTTGCCTTGGTCAAACTGAGACCTGTTAAAGACCTTACCTTAAAAAGGCCACAGTCTCCCACTCCATCCCGGGCCACCTCCAGTTGTCCTGATCAATACCTTACCACTGGACCCAGATGGCTCCAGAGAAGAAAGTGAGGCTGGTGACTTTGCATAGTCCTCCCTCACTTAAATCCAATTCACTTGCATGTCATGGCATCAACTCCCTGAAGTCATGGTCCTCTTCAAGAATGAAGGACAAACAACAATTGTAGACATTTTATTGTCAATATATACACCAGTCCTCTCAAACCAGACATACCTTTCCATTCCCCACGTAATTTCTTTGGCTTTAATCAGATGTTACAATTGATTGTTGTTGTTGTCATTGGGAAATTGATCAGAGAGATTCACAGTCCCCATCTTTTCCTTTTCTTGGCATATATACGTGTTTCATAGCCCTGTGCAATTATCTTTCTTTTCATCTGTACCTGGTTACAGAAAAGATGCAGGAGAGTGACCTGCTCAGATTCAGCTCAGGTATTATATAGGCCTGGGTTAAGTTATTAACTATTAAAGGGATGGTGGTAATTTGGCAGCAGCAATCAAATGTAAAGAAGCAAATTTACACTTCAGGTAGACATTAGTTTGTCTACTGGCACAAAACTTGGAGAACTCCTCTATAAGTTGGCACTTCTGCTGAAAGTGAAAAGAAAAGTTCTTGAATGCCCATAAGCCCATAATTTGACTCAATGGTTGAATGAAATCATGTCACCAGGATCACTCAGCCAAACTGCAAGGCAGGAAGGGAAGGACTGGGGGTTGGAGGTTGCAGAAGGAATAATAATCTGAGCATGCCCAGTTGACAATTGGATGCCATCAATTGCTGCCAATTCTGTCCCACATCCTAGAAATTCCTACATGGAAACTTGGATTGGAAAAACCCAAGTCATCTTTGGAAATATTTTTCTTTTTCTATTACATTCACCAGATACATGCATGTGTTTGCCTAGCAAGATACATGAATGTGTTTGTATTTTTATGTTGGAGAAAATATTTAGTTATTGAGTAGGTGAATCACATGGATTCCAGGGATACACATTTTTATAGGTTTGTGAATGGAAGAAAAGATGCTAGTATCTTGGCTTTACAGGGAAATTAGAATCAGCCTTAATGATCTTTAGAGTGCCAAGAATAATTCAACCAACAGGGTTGAGGAGGGCCACACACACCTGGACTATTCTACCAAAGCCAAACTGAGGGATGGAACTCTCATCATTGCCCAGGACTCTGTCCCTAATCTTAGCCACCCAAAGCACAAGCCAAAACACAAAAGGTCTTATTCTTGCGGCCAGACTGTTCACTGCTGAAATAATAACAATAAGTGAGAAATTGAAACCCTAAGGAGAGCAACATGCTAACAGAGCCACAGTCTGACTCCAGGTCCCAAATGCCAGAGGATGCAGTGCCAAGGGGCTGTGTGCCAAATTATAACCAGATCTCAGCCCCATGGTCCAAGTATTAAAGATGCCCTGAGATTTGAGTGAACCTGACTAATGGAAAACATATGGTAGGTTGTGAGGTTTTTTCTTTTTACTCCAGAGTTTCCATTTTTACTTCAGTAAGGGAAAGAGCTCCTGGAGTGCAGGGTTTGGGGTTGCCTGAGGCATGAGCTCATGTAGCATTGACTGGAGCTTTAAATGTGAACTAGAAAGTACAGTTCCCAGCTTTTCTGGGCCCAAATGAGGCATCAGCCTGTTGTCTTAAGCTGCAAAGTCTGCTCTAGGGTTTAAAATTAAAATTCTCTAGCTAACTGATCAACTTCTTCCTGCTGTCCCTGTGAGCTTAAAATTTGAGAAGTGAAACTTAACATTTCACCTCTGCAGGGGGGAGGTGGGGGAACAGCCCTTTTTTTGTCTGGTTTGTCTGAGGGTGCTCTGGATGGTATTTTGAGACTCACAGATCCACACCCTGCCATCATGAAGATTTTTATGGCTCCTTTCCTTGCATTGGTTCTGTCATGCCCCAGCTGCAGCAGCAAATGGACCACACACACTGCCTGCAAGGATAACAAATTGGAATTGCTTTACCAGAGTTGCGGTGAGGTCTTTAAAATCATCCATTTGTGTTTATGGTACAATTAAGGCCGCCAACAGAGGGGAGTAAATTCTTAGTGGGAGGAGGGGGTGAGTACTACTACCAAACTCTCTTTTCCGACTGTTTAACATGGGCCTTATTCCTTTGGAAGGAAATGAAAAGGGAGATGGAAAGGAGAGACAAATGAGAAAGAAGGAGGAGAGGGACAATGAGAAGGAATAGAGGGGAAGACAGAGAGGGAGAAAGAAAGAAAAAAAGAGGAGGGAAAGAAAAGAAAGGGGAAGGGAAGGGCTAAGAAGAGTAGAAAGGGAGGGTGGAAAGAGAGAGGGGAAGAGGAAAGAGAGATCCTTTTACCCAGGAGAGCTATCAAAGGAATAAAACTGTTCTAACAAAGTAAATGTTTACTAGATTGAAATAAGGAAAAACATCCACTACCCAGTTCAAAGACAATTCAACAACAGAAAGTTGTATAACTGTGATGTTTTTCAAGTTTATTGGATTTGCAGTTTGTGTGAAAAAAAAATATATCGTTTCTTCTTCCACATTACTAATCACTCCAAAAAGGGTGAAGGATCCTGCAGATTCCTTCTCTTTTCACTAACAATTCTGAGTGTTAAGGTAGGGCAGGATCTTAGCAGATCTTGAATCTGTTGCATCCCCCCTGCCTTTGTTGGGGACTCTGGAAAGGTTAAAGAAAATCCTCTCCACGTTGGCCTAGCTGGGAGGGAGATGAAACTTGGTCCTGCCTAAGATGAGAGTACGCACACAGAGCAGGATGGGAGGCCTTTCTCGGCTGCCTTGGAACTCCTGGTGGAATTTGAGCCAAGTAATAAAATTCTAGTGATTCCACCATCTAAAGGATCACAGAGTTAAAGCACTTGCTGGATACTCAGGATACTTAAAGTTAAAACTACCTGTCTTTCTTTTCTTTTCCTTTTACCTCTCCCCAAAAGGAGAGGTGCATTAGGTTGGTTCCACCTCACAAAAGAAATTATAAATGTTTGAATGCCAAAATATTGCCTTCCTTGCTGCCTGACTTCATTGTGACTATGATCATTTTGGACACTTTTACTAGGATAGATGGAATAGGCCCCTTTTTTTCATGTACATGAATTGACAACAAGGCTGAAAACAAATGAGCAGACCAGAGAGTCTTTCTCTAATTCATCCTCATCTCAAAGATTCTTTTAAGCTTCCTCATCTGCAAAATGGTGATGATAATAGCACCTACCTCACAGGGTTGTTCTGAGGACCAGATTAAATAGACAGACAGACAGATAGGTAGATACATATACACATACATAAATAAATAGATAGGATAAATAGGATAGATAGATACATACATAGATGTATAGATACATAGGATAGATAGATGGATGGATGGTTAGATGGATAGGATGGATACACAGATGAATAGATAGATATATAGATAGGTACATACATAGATAAATAGATATGCTAGATAAATACATAGATACTTGGTGATAGATCAATACATAGACACATGGGAGAGATAGATAGATACGTAGATAGATACGTACATATACACATCATAGATAAATAGATATATAGATATATAGACACATAGATGATAAATACATAGATACATAGATAGATAGATGGATGGATGGAAAGATAGATAGGATAGATACATAGATAAATAGAATGAATATATAGGATAGATAGATACATATATGATGAACAAATACATAGATACATAAGATAGATGGATGGATGGAAAGATAGATAGATAGGATAGATACATAGATAAATAGGATAAATATAGAGGATAGATGCATACATGATGGATAAATACATAGATACATAAGATAGATAGATAGATAGATAGATAGATAGATAGATAGATAGATAGATAGAT
>NW_020940355.1:20453015-20460232 GCF_900497805.2 Vombatus ursinus | reverse complement strand
GATAGATAGATAGATAGATAGATAGATAGATAGATAGATAGATAGATGTAAAGCACTATGTAAATGTTGGCAATCATCATTATTAGAATCCCATGGTTGTCCTGTTGCCCAGCCTTCGCCTTTTTATTCTCATCTCTGCCTTGTGAATGGATTCCAATAAATGCCTTGAGATATTAGGGGAAAGTGGAGAAAGCAATGTCAGCCTCACTCCTCCAACAAGCAGACACCCACTCATCCTAGGATAAACCTTTTGGCCAACAGCAAGATGCAGTTGGGAAGCCTCCTCTTGTCAGCCAGGATCCTGGCAGGAATATGAGAGCTGAGTGGAAGGAATTTCTTGGGAAGGATGTTTCTTATGAAACAGGAGGTTTTGCCCAAGCCAGTAGATCTGAGTTGGGCAAATTTGGCCTGGAAGAGATTCTAAAGCCCTAACTGACTACAGTTCCTGTGAAGCAACTAGGGTAAAATTCATACCTTAGATTAGAAGCAAAGGAATTAGATTTGTTTCCCAGCTCAATTATATGATGCTAGGCTGATTCTTGACCACTGTATCTAGGTTGTTCCATCTTTCCAGTACTGGAAGCAGTGGCATAGTGTATAGAGAGCTGGTCTCAAAACCAATGATGATTAAATTTATTTTATTAGCTTCTGGAAGCAGTGTGGTGCAGCAAATAAGAACTGACCTCAGAGTCAGGAAGGCCTCAGTTCAAGTCTCACCTCTGACACATTCTGGTGTTTAACCTGGGTATCAAACAGGCTGTATGCTGCCCACAACATTTTGTAGTGTGGCCTGAATCAGATTAAAATGTAATTGGAAATATATTTAACAAAATAAATAAAAATGTAATAAAACACAGATAATATTACAATTTAAAATTAAGTCAATATGGAGCCAGCAGGGATCCTTGTGTATGGATTAGTGGCCCATTTTTATTTGAGTTTGATGCCATCCCTCTAGGCAATGCTCTGAGACTCTTAAGTCACAGAGAATGTATCAGACCTGTATTAATAGAGGAAATTTCCTTGCTTGGTAGAGATCCCTATTCTAATGAAATTACAGGCCAGTTCCTACTTCTAATAAATCCTGTAGGGTGTCAGAGTCCTCTTCAACTACTCTCAGTAAACTACCTCAAGATGTCTGGATTAAGATGGTAACTCAAGGGTTTTATTTTCCCATCATTTAGAAAGAAATAATGAGGATAAAATCTGAGGTTTAAGAACTTTAACACCACTTCTGAAGGGAGCTGGGACTTCATAATTGGGTTTCTCAAAGGGATAATAACATGCTGTGGTGCACTGGAGTCAGCTGAATAAACTCAGGAGACCTGATTGTTAAATGTTCAGCATGAGCATTCACACCTCAGAAATCAGTAAATGCTACAAATTAATGCTTGGTTTATTGTTTTGTTGATTGTCTAGACTTACGAAAATGATGGAGAAAATATTAATAATGTAGATTAAACTTAAAAGTGTGTCAGGCAAACTATTTTTTGAGAGCCAGTTATTAAACATTTATCTGTACAACCCTGGGTAATGGGATTATAAAATCAGAGTTTTAGCACTGGAAAGTAGCTCAGAGGCAATCCAGTCCAGCCCCCTTATTTTACAAATGAAATATAAGCCAAATGAATTTAAGTGACTTGCCCCAAATCACACAGATTGTGTCTGAGGCATATTTTGAACCCAGGTCTTCTGACTCCCCAACCATTGCAGCATCTTCCATTATAAAAGTCAGAATGTATTGTCAATTTCCATCTAGATTCTCCATTCCCACCTTTTCCATCTCAGCTCTGCCACTGACTCACAAGGTGACCTCGAGTAAGGGATTTCGTTTCTTTCAGACTGTTTCTTCATTGTTAAAAAGTTCCATTTTTAAGCTTGTTGTTAATTCATAACAAATGTTCTGGTGGTTAATATTGGTATGCTGTAAAGACCCAGCATGGGAAGTGGGGCCCAACAATAGAATTACCAGGGACAAGAGGAAAAGGACGCGAGGAATAGCAAGATACGGGAGACAGAGGAGCCCAAATGGATTTGGACTAAAGCACAAGGTTGTGCTGATCTAAGAAGCTTAGGGAAGAAAGGAACAATCAGAGTTTATGTTTACATATTGCTTTATGGTTACAAAGTACACTCACAGTTATAATCTCATTTGACCTTCCTAATTACTCAAGGAGAACAGGAATTGAAAGTAATACTGTCGCTGTTTTATAAATAAGGAAACCAAAGTTCAAGGGTTAAAGGATTTTCATCAAGTTGCATAGCAATAAGTAGCAGAGCCAGGATTTGAATTCAGGTCTTCTGACTCCAAATCCAATATTTTTTCCACTTTACCATATTGCCTCCCTCACAAGAGGGAGGGTTTTCTGGGAAGACACTGAAAGAGCTTGCGAAAAAAAAGATGGAAATGATTGTCAATGTTTGATGTATTTGGGAGGTGGGGGTGGAGAGAGGTAAGGTTACATGGTGACTATGGATGTTGATAAGGCCAATATGGTCAGTAGAAGCATAGTATGGGGCTTGGAGGCAAAGAATATGTCATAAGTACGCAATAATATTAAGGCAGGAAGAGTTTGATAAACTTCCTGATCATCTGTGTGTAGCTAATTAACAAGTAAATGCAAATCATGATTACAGTTACCATATGCAGTATTTTTATCTGATCAAAATGTGGAATGATAACATAGAGAAGTATTTTATGAAGTTTCAGTGGAAAGTAAGGGCCTTGAACATAGTTCACTTCTTTTCCCCATATGGTGCCTGTTCTGTATCCCAAGTACTGCTCAAAGAGGAAGAAAGTTTTCCAACCAATGCCATAGAAAAGGGACCATGACAACAGTTTTCTAAGGCATCAGGCATCTCCTGGTCTGGTTAAAACAAGAATTCCTCTTAACACCCTAGCTACAATCTACAAAGGTGTTTCAGCCTGCAGGAACCTACTGTCTGTTAGCAGACTGGGTGTCTCAAGGAATGGTCACCATAAATGCGTGTTGACACAGGGTGGGCAATCAAATGTTCAGAGGAGTCGAGGATCTCTTAAGGTAAGAAATTCTCTCCAACAATGCAGACCACAATCATTCATGCTTGCCCATCATATGTAGCTCGTCAATAGTCTCTCAAAAATTCACCACATAGGGCCCACCCAATGTGTTGGAGGCTTTCCTAGCTTTTTCCTCACATTCGGACGGTACCAGTGAAGGGTACTAGCTATTAGAGGTTCCCAAAGTGGCAGCCCCTGGCAGCACTGGAATGATCCAGGGGGGCGGTAGTAGCCTTGAGTGCAATTAGGGGCCACTGAATAAAAATAAGGGGGCAATGGAAGTTAAAATACAGAAGAGAAGAGAAGAAAATTTTGAAAAACCATTCACACATGTTTTATTTGTTGTAGTAAGAGAGTTAAAGTCATAATAATCACATTATTTTCCAAATAAACACACAAAATGCAAGTTGTAACCAATCAGTAGTCAAGTTTGCTGACAAGTCTTAACAAGCAAGTGTTGGCAGGTGAGTGCGTAGCACATTGTTGGGAAGTCCAGCATGCATAGGCAGGAATACGTGTGTGTAATGACTTGTTTACAGTACAATACTATATGGTTACATGACACAATATTGTGTCATCAAAATTTCAATGCAAAAAAAAACCCCACAAATTTACAACAAATTATTAAATTTAAGATGTGTCATTTTAAAAAATATTTCATTTTTTATAAATAACACAAATTTTAAAAAAAATTAAAGGGTTAAAGAAAGTAGATTTCCAGGGAAGCATTGAGTAACTTTTTTTTTTGAAAAGGGGACTGTAAGTCAAATAGCTTTGGGAACCTCTGCTAGTTATTATTCTCTTGTCATATGACCACTTCATCTTCTCTTCCAACAATACAATTCCTTGACGATAGCTTTTACTCATGCTCTCATTAGTTGTATGTTGTAGCCTGCTCACACTCACCACAAATTTTCCATTTTTCTCTGGGTGATAGTCATTGTTACATTTTCAGAGACAGTTATATTTGATTTCCCAATGTAATTTTAGTATTGAACTGATGAGCCTTTGTTTTCATGGGAAGCTTGAGATCACTGAAAAGGCTTTATAATATCCCTAAAGCAATCCATCCTACTTTCTTCCTCCTGTTCAAGTCTGGACCTAACTAATTGTCCTTCTACACTATTTCTCCAAGATACACATACTGATAGAGAAGTTTTATTTTTCAAACAAGGGCTTACATCCAAATGCATATTGAAACTTGGGCAAGAGACATTCTTCATCCACTTTGTCTTTCCTGTGTGGATGGACAGGCCAAACTCCTTTGGATGATTTCATATCTCTCTCAGAATATTTTGCAATGTTTTGTGGCTAGACGCAATCACCACAATGTCATTCACAAGCAAGACCATGTGAAGGACACCATCATCCCCAGGGAATTGCTCTTCCACATAAATTCTGTGCTGGATCTCCTTCATCATAATTGCAAATAAGATGACAGCTCCTTGTTTTGTGCTTGACCTGATGTTTATTATTACAGTGTCATTGAACAAAGTTATTTCTGTTATTATATCTTCCTAGGAATCTTGAATGATTCGTTGTATGAATGGAGACACCTTGTAAACACACATACACACACTTACATGCATGCAACACAGACACAGACACAGACACACACGCGCACACACACACACACACACACACATACACACACACCCTTAAGGGCAATGCTGCTTTGTTCTACTAAATCAAATGTGGGTTTTTTAATAATTAAGAAGTAATAAGCACAATGACATCTTGTATTCTCTATTTTGTTATTATCATTCTATTATTATTCTGTTATAATCTATAACAACCATTGTTATTCAGTCATGTCCAACTCTTTGTGAACCCATTTTGGGTTTTTCTTGGCAGAAATACTGAAGTGGTTTGTCATTTCCTTCTCCAGCCCATTTTACAGATAAGGAACTGAGCGAAATAGGGTTAAGTGCTTTGTCCAGGGTCACACTGCTAATAAGTCTGTGATCAGATTTGAACTCAAGAAAATGAATCTTCCTGACTCCAGGCCTGGCATTCTATCCACTATACCACCTAACTACCTATATTCTTTCTTTTAAAAAATTATTTTTAATTTATGGAATAAAACAAGCATTTCCATTACATAGTATAATTAAAAAAAAAGATATATTCTCTATCGATTTCAGTTAATTGTGAAATGAACATGGTTCATTGTTGAATATCACCTATAAAATCCTGCTTCTTCATTAATACCCTCATTGAAAATGCATTCAATTCCCATATAAATGACTCTTGAATGGAAGAATAGGCATAAAGGGAGACATAGTGGCATTGTCCAATTGCCTTTTGTCCTTATTAATAAGATCTGAGATTTTTTCCCCACACTTTTGGTTTCTTCCCCTACTTAACCCCTATATTGATCTCTGAATGCCTTAGTAATTGTAGTATCTCAGATATCCTCTGATCCAGTTGCTTTTCCCCATGTTATTCCTATATCCTCTAGAAGTATATCTAGGACTGGACTATGGTAATTACAGTATCCTTAATGGAGAAAGCA
Source organism: Vombatus ursinus (assembly GCF_900497805.2). Lineage (NCBI taxonomy): Eukaryota > Metazoa > Chordata > Mammalia > Diprotodontia > Vombatidae > Vombatus > Vombatus ursinus. Next base: position 20,454,677 of record NW_020940355.1, on the reverse strand, counting down.
TTTTTTTAAATTAGTTTTTACAAATCTTTTCTATTTTTCTTCCATGTGTAGTACTCTTTCTGTTTTCATCCTTGAATGTCTTTGGAATGACTTTGCCTAGATAGATATCCTGCTAAGCAAGCTTTCTTCAAACTCATCTTACTCTCCACTGCTCATTTCCACTTTATGAGATGACAGTACTCCTAATTATTCATAATTCTTCCTTGAATGATTTTACAAATGGACCTACATTCTAATTCAGTATTGACTTTGACATCTCACTCTGTCTGCCAAGAGTCAAATGGTTACTGACTTAAGATGCTTTGTGGGCTATTTAAATCTCCTTGCTATAGCAATTAATTTCCATTGATCAGAACTCTAGATAAAATTATTATAGTTCATATCAATGTCATTTATGTTGATTATTTCTCTTTTTTTACATTTTTAGTTATTTGTTTAAATAGTTCGGGGTGAAGTTGTTTCAATTATATGCTATATGTTTTTTTAAATTCTTCTTGTCTTACTAATTCTGCTTTGATGAGTTGTTGGCCTGATTCTATACAGAGACCTACACAGGATACTTCCCACATAAATAACAAGTCTTTTCCTGTCTGTTAAAATATAACCTAGTTCATTCTTTACTGTGCCATTTAATTCTTATTATGTCCAGAATCTACCAGTTCTTAGTTGGTGTTTTTTAAAGACAGTGTTCATATTATAGAGGTCTGAGGCATCTTTGTAATTGACAAAATCTTTCATCTCTCACTTTCCTTCCTCTGGAACTTTATTTTCCCATATGTTTCTCCCTACCCTCACCTTTTCTTACCTTTGCATTGAAGCCGCCAGACTATATGTTGATTTAGTTTGGAGAGTCTTATCCAAGTTTTCATAGAATTACTCCACCTCTTTGTCCTCAGCAACCAGTATTTGTGTATAAGCTCAAATTATTTTCAGAGTGGCATTTTGCAGATACTTATAATTAGTTCTGCAATGCCTGATGATCAAATACCCCATGAAATAATGTTTCTGGTTGCCTCTGAGCATATAGTAAAACCCTTTCTGCCAACTCCTTTCTTTGCCTCTCCAAGGAGTGCCTGTGAGCCATGCTTCTACAAAGCTACCGTCTCCTTCTCTCTGTCCTCATAAAAACAAATTGATACAGTTGATTATGATTCACTTTTTCCAACAATATGTTCTCTCATTGGTCACCGGACAAAGATTTCATGTTTAAAGTACCAACTGTCATATTATTGTTTATTGATAATCTAGAAATTGTGTGATTCTTGGCATCCTCTGCCCCTTATTTTGCCCCCCTGCCACCACTGCAGAAGAAGAAAAGGGCCTCATAGAATTGAGGGTCATTGATTTTTTCCTTTGTTTCATGGGTTACCATAGCAAAAAACAAAAATATCAATCATCTGTGACCAGCTTATCAGTCATATGCCTATCCATAGTTATCTAGGTTGGTCCTCAGAAAACAGACTTGGTCTTTTCCAATGTGGTAGATAATGTCAGAGTTTACATTCCACTGCTGTAGTCTTCAACAAAGCAAGGTCATCTCATGTCGTGATAAGGCAATGAGATAAGGACTTCATGGAGGAAAGAATTAAACTCCTTCTCTGAACTTCCCTCTCCCCAAATACACACACACACACACACACACACACACACACACACACACAC
>NW_020940355.1:20385911-20453005 GCF_900497805.2 Vombatus ursinus | reverse complement strand
ACACACACACACACACACACACACACACACACACACACACACTACTGCTCTAACTCTGGCAATAGGGAAAGCCATTTGACAATCTTTCACTAAGGAGTCCACTCTTACAAATCTCTTGAGGACTAGCATAAGTTAGCATCCTAGCCCGCAAAAGCCCACTTAACCAATACTATACTGAAGTGTAGATACCTATTATGGTACTAATACCACTTAGAGCATTCTTTCTATCAGGAAACTTATTCCAAGCTCCATCTTGAGATAACAGAAACATATCAATCATCATCATTGTTACATTTATGTGGCACTTTAAGGTTTATAAGTCACTTTACCTATATTATCTCACTTGAACCGTATTTATCCCTACCTTATAGACAAAGAAATGAAGCTGAGAGAAGCTAAGTGACTTACCCAGGTCACATCAAGATAAATGTCTGAGGCAGGATTTGAACTCAGATCTTCCTGACTCCGAATCCAGGGCTCTATCCACTATGCCACCAACTGCCATATTGCCTATCAATGCATTTCCTATCAAGGACTCCCCTTTATGTGGGGGACAGAGTGGTGAAATTGAAAAAGCATTACATTTGGAGTTAGGGGCCCTGAATTTGAATTCCAGCCCTTCTACTTATCACCCCTGTGACTTGAACAAGGTATCTAGCCTCTTTGTATAATATTTTCTTCATCTGTAAAATGACCAGATTGGACTAAATGACTTCTAAGGCCCCTTCTGGGTGTCAAATCCTATCCAACTTCCCTTGTCTGCACCAAACTAGCAGGAATGAGGTTCCTGAAAGCAATGGAGAAGCAGGGAAGGTCCTGGATCATCTCAGGGGTGATGATAGAGCAGGAGTATATTGGAGGCAATTCAAACTGACTTGGAAGAGTTGATTATTAAATTTTCAGTGTGAACATTTATACTTCACAAGTCAGCAAAAACTGCAAATCAGAGCCTGATTTATTGTTTTGTTGCTTGTCCAGGCTTAAGAAAGGGATGGAAAAAATGTTAATGATGCAAATTAAAAGTTTGACGTATCTTTTGTTTCCCCAAGAATCAGTTGTTAGACATTTACCAGCACACACCCCTGTGATAGAGAAGGTTCATGAATTCCCAGAAGCTTTGGGGAGAAGATAAATCTATAATCAGTGACTTTGTTATTGTTCGGTCATTTCAGTTATGTACAACTTTTCATGATCCTATTTGGGGTTTTCTTGGTCAAGACACTGGAGTGGTTTGCCATTTCCTTCTCCAGCTCATTTTACAGGAAACTGAGAAAAAAAGGATTAAATGACTTGCTCGGGATCACATAGCTAGTAAGTGTCTAAGGCCAGGTTTGAACTCAGGTCTTCCTGACTCCAGGTCCAGCGCTCTATCCATTGTACCACATAGCTGGCTCACATCAGTGACAGGATAGGGAATTTCAGCCAGGAGGAACAGCCTTTTCTTTCATGAAGCAACCCTGGGTTGTTGAATACCACAGCAGCAGAACATAAGCTCTGACAGTTTCTAGGATCATAGGATCAGAACTGGAAGGAACTGCAGAGATAATTAAGTATTAATTTTCAGATGAAAAAACTGATACCTAGAAAAGCTAAATTAGTTACCCAAGGTCACATACAGCCAACCAGCAGTAAAGCTGATGTTTGGATACAGGGCTTCTAATTTCAAGTCCAATGTTTTTTCCACTATGTAATATGTAAGGAACTTTCATAAATCAGGGAAATGAGGGACAGGTAACTGATGAGCTTCTAAACAAACCATAGCTAATACATTGGATTGGTAAAGGGAAGGAAGATGCATACCCTTTAAACTCTCCTTCCCAGAATGACAGAAGGTCCAAATTGGAAGGAACTTCAGAGTCCCTCTAATTCAAGGATTCTTACCTTTTTTGAGTCATGAACCCTTTTAGCAATCAAGTGAAACATGTGGACTCCTTTTCAGAATGGTAGTTTTAAATGCATAAAATAAAACAGAGAGAATTACAAAGGAAATCAATTATTGAAATACAATGATCAAAATATTTTTAAAACAAATTCGTGGACCCCAGGTTTAGTCCCCCTATCCAGTCCACTCTGTCACTTCTACTGTTTCCAATCTCCCTCCACAGCACACTAGATAAGTGGTCATCTAGTCTTTGCTTAAAGACTCTTACTACAGGGATGCCCTGTAGTATATGCTTTCCATATACTTTCCATATACATTTCCATATGCTTTCCATATAACTCCATTTTATTCTTAGATAGCTCAAATTATTAGGAAGATTTTCCTAATAGCTAGTTAAAATCTGTCTCTGCAACTTCAACTGCTTACTCTATTATAACTCTAGAGTCAAGCAGAGCAAATTTAATCCTTCTTACACATGAATGCCCTGGAAACATCCAGAAAATGCTCTCATGTACAGTCTGTTAGAACCCCAAGATTTTTTTTCAGGAAAACTACTACTTCAAGAAAACACCTTTCCCCCTCTCAAATTGAGAGGTTGATTTTTTTTAACCCAAGCATAAAATTTAACATTTATTCTTATTAAATTTCACCTTATGAGTCAACCCCACATTACAGTCTGGCATCCAATGTGTTCCTAGCTTTGTGTCTTCTAAAAATGTAATAGGCATGCCATCTATCATTTCATCCAAATCATTAATAAAAATGATTAAATAACAGATGGCCAAGGACATCTCTATGGGGAATTCCACTAAGGAGCTCCTTCCAAACCAACATGAAGACAGTTTGACATAGTATGTAGATAGGAGACCCAGAGTAGGAAAAGCTGGGTCCACTTACTCTGGGTGTGGCTACAGATAAATCATAACCCTGCTGGGTAAAAAAAAGAAAGAAAGAAAAGAAAATGAGGGGCAGCTTAGATGGCATAGTGGATAGAGCTCTGGCCTTGGAGTCAGGAGGACCTGAGTTCAAATGTGGCCTCAGACACTTGCCACTTACTATCCGTGTGACCCTGGCCAAGTTACTTAACCCAGATTGCCTCACCAAAAAGCAAAAAAAAAAAAAGAAAAATGAGATTAGTTTGATATGATCTGTTCCTGATGAAGACATACATACTGATTCTTGACCCATCTCTACAACGGGGACAATACCTGTTGTATTTACCTCCCAGGGCCATTGTATAGTTCAGATGAGGTCACATACATGTGAATTGTTTTTACTTTAAAAGTGAGTGTTTTATACAGGTAACAGTCATTATGTATGGTAGGATATAAGCTCCTTGAAGGCAGAGATTATTTGGCATTTTATCTTTATATCCCCATAACCCATCATAATGTCATGTAATTTATTTGGGGGAAAGGGTTAGGAGGTGGCTTGAACCATCAGTGTGGGGAGCTCTCAGTCTGAAAACCTCTTCCAGTGGTACAGATCAGCAACTTGAATGTAATATTCTTAGAGAGTTTCTTGGGTCACTGAGAAGTGATTTTTCCCATGGTCATGTAGCTAGCACATGTAAGAAGCAGGACTTTTTATTTATTTCTTCCTGACTCCAAAACCAGTCCTCTATCCATCATGCTATGCTGTCCTTTGCCTTGCACATAAGAGCTGTCTAATACACACATGTTGAACAAAACAACTGAACCTGAATACTAGGAAATGTTTGTTGGATTCATTCAACTACTTCTGAATCTGCTTCATTGTATTCTTGTCTAGTCCAGAGGTTCTCCAACTTTTTCACAAGTAGAACAGTGTAAACAAAAATTTGGCAGAATGTTAGTAGTAAAATTCTATCAAATTAGTTTTATTAATTTATTTTAAACTTGAATACATAAAAAGAAAAGAAAAAAACATTATAAACACAAAATAAAAAAGGAAAAAAATCATTGACATGTACAGCAGAATGTGAGAGGATACAAAATATACAGCAATGCCTTTCCATTTCAAGAAAGCCTATATAAGAAATACTACACATTGTATTCAGAACTATCCATCTTTTCTTTGCTTCCTTGTAAGTTTTCTTTTGTTTTCTGCTGTAGTTTTTACTTTGCTCTTTTTTTCCCCTTCCTTCCTCCCCCACAAGAAGACTATAATTAGGCACAGATATATAGATATAGATATAAATATATAGATATATACACACACATATATATGTACACATAAACACACAAACATGTATATACATACATACACATACATATACTTAGATATCTATAATTATACTCATATATAGACACATACATTCATATGCATCTATGTAAGACTTGTTTCTCTGTTTCTCTGCGGGTGGATAACATTTTACTTCGTAAGTCCAAAGTCTTTCCATATTTTTTAAGTCCACCAACTTATCATTTCCTATATCTCAGCAATATTCCAACCTTATACTGTCTAGTTATTTTAAATAGTCTAAAACAATATTGATAAAAAATGGCTGACATACAGTGTCTTTTGATTAAATCTGTTTTAGCTTTAACTTTGTCTGAGATCATGATTACTCTCCCTGCTTTTTTTTCCTAATAAATTCTACTCCAGATCTTTATTTTATGTTTGTATGTATCTCTTATTTCCTATCCCTCCTGACTCCTCTACTTTACTTCTACCCACTACTTTGCTCTCCTATTACTTAACCTACCCCCCCTTCAAAGATTCCTTCCTTATCCTTTCCCCCCTACCCCTTCTTATTTCTATTTGAATTTAGAAGACTTTTATAATCTTCCAAATATATATATTATTCCCTCTGTATCCTATTCTCATTAATCTAAACACCCTTCTATAGCCCCTCCTTATCCTATTCCCTTACCCTTTTATTTCTTTATAAATTTAGAAGACTTTTATTCCCTTCTAAATGTATATATGTTCTCTCTTTAACCCAGATCTAATGTGAGTTCCCTCTAACAGGTTTTCTCTAAAAATCCCTCCCTTATCCTCTTCCCCTCCCTATCCTTTTAACCTTTTCTTTCTTTCTGAATTTAGAAGACCTTTATATCCTTCTATATATATATATATATACATGTATGTATTGTTCCCTCTGTAACCCATTCCCAATGAGAGTAGGGTTCCAGAACTACCAGTCCTCCTCCCCCATCTAATTCCTCTATGTCAGTTCTTCCTCTCACACCTCATTTGTGTAAGATAATTATTCTTTTTCTCTTTTCCTAAAGTGGTTTTACTTTTTAGAATCACATCACACTCAAGTCTACCCCAATTTTTCTTCTGAACTACTCAATTGCTAATAACAATCTTAGACAAACATTTTACATCTCTTCACATAAAAAAATAGTCTATCCTTATTGACCCCCTTGTAATTAGTCTTTGATGTGTACCTTATATTTCTCTTGGACCTGGGATGTCAAATTTTCTATTAAGTTCAGGGATTTTTGCAACAAAATCCTGAAAGTCTGGCAATTCATTGAATATCCATTTTTTTTCATTCAGGATTATGCTTAACTTTGCTGGGTATAGTATCTTTGACCACAACCCCAGTTCTTTTGTTCTTCAATATATAGTGTTCTAAGACCTGAGGTCTTTTAGTATTGCCACTGCTAGGTCTTGTGTAATTCTAATTATAGCTCTGCCATATTTGAATTACGTTTTTTCTTGTTGCTCGTAGTATTTTCTCCTGGAGCTGGGGTTTCAGAATTTGACTAAGATATTCTTGTAGGTTTTCCTCATAGGATCTCTTTCAGGTGGTGATAGGTGGATTTTTTTCTATTTCTACTTTCTTCTCTTGTTCTAACATTTCAGGACAATTTTCTTTAATTATTGTATCAAGATTCTTTTTTTGATCATAACTTTCAAGTAGTCCAATTATTCTTATGTTTTCTCTTCTTGATCTGTTCTCCAGATTAGTTGTTTTTCTTCTAAGATGCTGCACATTCTCTTCTATTTTTTTCATTCTTTATATTTTGTTTTATTTCTTGGTCTCTTATAACTTTATTGGCTTCCCCTTATCCAATTCTAATTTTCAAGGATTAGTTTTCTTCCTTAAGATTCTGGATCTCCTTTTCCAGTTGGTTGACTTTCTTTTGATAATCTTTTTTTTCTTGGCTTGCTCTTATTTTTTTTTCCTCAATATCATTCGATTTTCAAAGTCTTTTTAAAGTTCTTCTACAAATTCTTTTAGGTCAGATGATCATTTGACATTACTCTTTGGGTAGGAGAGGTTTTGTTGCTTCAGTATCCTCCTCTGAAGATGAACTCCAGTCTTCTCTATTCCCATAGAAACTTTCTATAGTTGGGTTCTTTCTCTTTCTGTCTGCTCATATTTTTTTAAATTTGTAGCACCTTATTATTGCGATAACCTCTAGTCCTGGAGCATGGGGGATTGTGCCTCTGGCCTTAGATACTCCTTCAGTTCTCCCCTCTGACCTGGAACCAAAACAAAGAACTCTGCCCTCCTGTAAGTGCTCACAGCATGCAGCATCCCCACCTCACTGCTTCTACACTCACCAGGTATATGCTGGTTCGTTCTCACCAATGGCCATGTCTTGACAGAACAGATAGGACTGGCATTCCTTATCAGCAGAGGTTCCCTCAATCTTCCCCCCACTCAGATGCCCAATTCCCCACACTGTCCAGGAGGTGAAAATTCCTGTGGCTGGGCAAGGCTACCTCCCAACCCAGGTAGCCGCAGGGCTCACTACTTTCTGTTTCAGTGGAACTAACCAGGAAGTGTTTATACTTCACAGAGACCAAACCACAGTCCTGGGATTTTTCTTTGGTCCTGGGATTGTTCTTTGGATCTTCTCTAGTTCTCCCAGGAGGACCACTGTTCTGCCCCAACTCTTATTTATTTTTACCACTCCATGTGCACCATGAGGTGTTATTTTGTCTTGTTTGTGGGGGAAATCTGGAGAGCTTGGAATTTTCTGACCTACTCTGCCATCTTCCAAGAATCCTCTCCTAAAATTATTTTTGATGCCTGTTAACAAACAACCTAAATTTCACTTAAACAAACAACCTTGGAGTGTTTCAGGATACCTTTGCAGTGCTTGAGAAACACTGGTCTAGACCATTTTGTCTACAAGAAAAGCAAGAGTGGGCAGAAGATCCACCAGCCTCAGCCTCTCCCAGGAGCAGGAATTACTGGCATGCATCAACACACCTGGCTATGAAAATTCTCTTCATCTTTGGGAAACCTCCCACCCCAAATCTTCTTTCCCATTTTGCCCTCTTTTCACTCCCTCCCTCCCTCCCCAGGACAGGAGAGTATTTTATTTAACTTAATTGTTTATGCAAAGGCAACACAAAGAACTACCCACTTCTCCATCTCTCCTTCATTATTGAATTCAGATTCTCCCCTCCACGATGTTCTCTGCCAATAATTACCATGAAATTAATTGCCTAGTAAACTGGTACCTTGAAGAGTTTTGTGCTTATGTAAGGGCATTCCTATGTAAGGTACTCAATCTCTTAGGGACCATCTGTACTTCAATAGGAATTCCCAAGTGGTAGGGTCTGTCAGGGAGAAAAAGAATGAGTGGTTTTTGTTGGTACTCAATCACTGGATTTTTTTCCTCTCTATCTCACTGTGATAATCTTTGGACCAGAATCTGTCTTGAATTATCCAAAAAAAAAAAACAAACACATTTTAGAGAATGAAACAGCCCTCTCACCAGTGTCAACTCATCAGGAAATCATCTAAATTTCTAAAAAGAACAACCAACTCCTGGCCTAGCTCCACTGTCAGTTGTAGGAGGGCAGAACATTCTTCTTTATGTCTGGTGAATGACAGGTAGAGACAAAAGGCTTGGTTCTGTACAGAACAGAGATAAAACCTAGACCCCCACAGAATCTCTCTCATCCATCCCTCCTCTTCACTCATACATCTACCATCCTAGATCAGGCTTTCATCATGTCTTGCCCAGATGGTTGGCAAAAAATGCCTCAATTTTGTTCTCCCTTCTGCTAGTCTCTCCCCACTCCAATCTATCCTTTATGTAGTTGCCAAAATAAACTTTCTAAGGGAATGAGCGAGGTACTCAACCTCTTCAAGTTTTAATTTCCTCATCTATAAAATGGGGGTAAAAATCTACCTGACCAAGTTTCTATGAGACTAAGATAATGTGAGTATGTATGACATCTATATATGTATACAATATATTCATATAGTTTTGCAAAATGTAAAGTGCTATAAAAATGTGAGTTGTTTTTAATATGATGAGCCCTGGACTGAGTGCTAAGAGGCCTATGTTTAAGATGTGATTTTTTTTATAAACTCCTTGTGTGACTTAACCCTTCTTGGCCACAGGTCCCTTATCTATAAGATGAGGGGACTGAAGTAGACCAGGAGATCTCCAGCGTTTTAGTCTCTGGACCCCTTTATGCTCATAAAAATTTTTGAGGACCCCCCCAAGAGAGCTTTTGTTTTTGTGGGTTATATCTATCACCATTTGTCATATTCAAAGTTATAATGCCTTATTGGTATTACAAACATAGTTTTGACCTCATGAATCCCCTGAAAGGGTCTCATGGACCCTCAGGGATCCCTGGACCACACTTTGAGAATCTCTGAACTAGACACTTTCAAGAGTTCCTCCTTGTTCTGAAATTCTATGAATGCATGATTATCTATACAAGTGACATCTAAGAACTGCTGATTTTCAAGCAGTGACAAAAATGTTCTGTTCATTATAAAAATAACCTTTACCAATGTATGGGGCTGTTTGAGTGATATGTATGCCTTTGTTTTCAGAGAATTCAGTTCAATGTAACAAGCATTTACTTAGTGTTTATTATGTACCAGGCACTGTACTGGCTGGAGATACAAAGACAAGAAATTGAGATTGTTTCTTGCCCTCAAGGAGTTTACATTCTCTTGTGATGATGAGGGGAAAGGGGTGGGTGGGTGGGCAGAAAGTGGCAAACTAACTTGGGATGCAGAAGTATTATAGCACTAACCCTAGTCTGACTTGTGGCTTTCAGATGCAATAGATGTAAAAGATGCTTTAACACACCCTTGCAAATTCAAACTAGACTTGAATTTGGAGGAAAATATGTCATACAATCCCAGAAATATTGGGTGGGAACAGAGAGAAAGAAGAAACCCTACCCTTGACTTGGTCCTCTCTGTGCTATTAATACAAACCCTAAAGATTTCAAAACTTCTACAGAATTTGGGCCTAAACAAGCAGAAGGACCAAGCCTTTTGTCATTTAGTAAGAGATTATGTTTTCCTTTCTTTTTCATCCAGAGGGACCTATTGCACCTGTACCTTGGCTCTTAGTAACTCAGTGCTCTTCCTCTGCCTCAGCGTGCAGTAAGACTGGGACAGTCCTGATCTGTTCAGAAATATAAAAGAGAAAGGATGCCTTGTATATAGAGGTACTCTTTTATCGTGAGGCTATTGGAATAGACCGCAAAATAAGTAGACAGAGTGGGAAAATGAGCAAGGAAGGCACATTATATAGACAGATTTTTGCAAAAACTGATCACCTATTGAGCATGGAGAGCCCTCCCAGTGAGGTCCTTATGAAAGCAGAGATCAGATGGTGGCTGAAGGGTAGGGAGGACAGGATGCTACATTGAGAAAGGGTGATTGCCAGTACTGTTACTCAGGACTGGCCACCTCTGCCAACATGATGGATTCTGTGAGTGGATCAACAACACATTTTTGCCTTCCCTTAAAGTTCTTAGCCTAGAAAAGCCACCCCACACCTTGGAAATTTACTTCAGCACCTGGCAGGAATCCCTCCACAATGAACACTCCCTAACACAAACCTACTCTCTTTTTTCAGTGGAGACAACAAGTTACGTGATTTTCTATGTCTCCACGGTTTTTGACTCAATGGTCATTTTTCAAAGGCAAAGACATATTTTAACCACAGATGATACACAGACTAAACCAGGTCAAGTAGTCCAGAACAATTCATCAAGATAGTAAAGTATGGGAATCAAGACAGGTTCCCAAAATGCAAAGCGGTGCTGCCAACTGTCTCCTTCAACCCAAAATAGAGAGTGAGTCACAAATGACAGAGCAACATAGCACATTGAATGAGTTATTATGATTAAACATTTATAGCAACATAAAAAAAAATGATAGGGGGAGGGGAGGGAAGGGGAGGGAAGGGGAGGGAAGAGGAGGGGAGGGGAAATGCCTTTCCCTATAACCTACTAATTCTGAAGTAAATGGAACAAGAAAACCCAAGCCAAAAAGCCCTGCAATAATAATTTCAAACATTGTGTGCAGAAAGCAATTTCCCTCTTAGTCCATGTTCCAAATCCACAATGATATAAATACTAAACAACAGAGAAAAGTGCCACAAATAACTGGGGAGGCAACAATGCAGTTCCACAACGGTATAATTATGTGTATGGAGCTAAATGATGCTCTCAAAGATAGCCAGGCTGTCTTCCTTCTTTAAAGATCTCAAAGAAGAGAACTGAGCAAAGAAAACTGTATTATAGCTATTAAAATCTCAGCATTTGTCTACATTTCCAAAAGGGCAAATTGAGAATAGACTATGAAGCCACTTCAGATCTCCTCAAACTGCCAAGCCGCTGGGATTTCTCCCAGTTTCCCTCTGAATGTACAAAATATAATTTTACAGTCCTTATCATCGCAATTTCCAGTAGACTGCTAACTCTCAGGAAGGCCTTTTAAACAGCCATTAAGGGGCTTAGTTAATAAGGAGCTGGGAAGGGAGGTGAGTGGGACACTGAAGGAAGCTTCTCCATACTAGTTATAGAAATTTTGTCTCAAATATTATTCCCATTTTCTTTTACATCCTGAAGAGAAGTCACGAAGCTCTCGTTTGTTCATGTTTATTCATCTTCCCAACCAGGCAGTGGAAGGAGAGTCTACTGAGGGTTTGGGGGTGGTGGAGGGCCGTCTTCCAGCCCAGCAGTTATTTTTGCAAAAATTTTAGAACAGGCGAGACATCCCCCATTCCCCTCCCACCCTCAAGGCAGCCACAAGTCTGCTCCTCACACCCAAGTTAAGCAAATAGTGGGTGAGAGTTCAGACTGGGAGGCTAGATGTACCAGGCCCTTCAGGGGAGGTAGGAGAACAGAAATAGCTCCTTTCCTCAGTGCCTGAGAAGAAAGCCCTTGTCCCCGAAAGGCAGCTATGTCTTACTGCAGGAACCCACATATTCCTGGGCCATTAAGAAGCCAAGGCAGCTGGCAGAGCCTTCATCAGCTGATATTAAATGGAGGATCTGGAATCCAGGATGAGGGGAAAGGCTGGCAAAAACAGAAGGAGTCACATGTTTCTCACAGACAAGTGGATCAACATATGCTCCAGTGAAAGTGGGTACCTCCTTGGAAAGCAGGCCAGTCTCAAAGCCTTTGTTCTCTTTCAGGGACATCTTTAAGTGATGATGACATTATAGGTTATATCTAGGCTTCTTAAAAAAGGTAGAGGTAGAGAATGGCTCTTTGACTGTGTATGCTACCCTCGTCGCACCACATATGATCATAATCATAAGGATAGCTAACGTTTATATAGTGCTTACTATGTGCCACGTACTCTGCTAAGAATTTTAGAGTTAATATCTCATTTGATCCTCACAACAACCCTTGGTGGTAAATGCTATTATTATCCCCAATTTACAGATGAGGAAACCGAGGCAAACAGAGGTTAAATGACTTGCCCAGTGCCCCACAGATAATTAAGTGTCTGAGGCCAGATTTTTTCCTCAGGTGTTCCTGATTCCAGGCCCAACTATCTATCCATTTGTGTTACCTAGTCGTTGCTATATATATTCAGTTCTGGACTCCACAGTTCAGGAAGACGTCAATAAACTGGAGAATGTCCAGCCAATCAATCAATAAACATTTCTTAAGTGACTACTATGTGCTAGGCTCTATGCAGAGGTGGGCAACTAGGAAGGTGACAGGTCTCAAGTTCATGAACTGGGTATTTTCAGCTAGGAGATGAGAAGACTTAGGCAGAGCATATGAGCCGTCTTAAAACGTTTGAAGGATTGTTATGAGGAAGAGGGATTATGCTTGTTCCAGGAGCAATGGAGATTGCAAAGAAGCAAATTTAAGCCTTAAAGTCAGGAAATACTTTGTAATAATTAAAGTAATCCAGGAATAGGATGGGCTACCTTGGGAAATAAGGGGTCTCCCCTCCCCTCACTCCCATTCTTCACCCCAACCCTGGCAATATGACAGAGGTCTTCAAGCTGAGGTGGGATGACCAATTCTCAGGTATGTTGTCAGGGGGAGTCTTGTGCAGGCCTCTGAGGCCCCTTACAGCTCGGAAATTTGGTGGCTTTGTCACTCTGTGTCGGGGGGGGGAATGTGTTTAAATGCTGTCTAGTCAAGGCTGATGGGTAGCTAAAGTAGTTTATGTTGAGTCATTGCAATGTGTACATGAACAGCTGTCATTGTTCTGTGGTGACTGTGTATTTTAAGAAGGCATCATTGGGCTTCTGTTAAAGCCTCGTCCTGTCTCTCCCCATTTGAAAGAGAAGATGCTGGAGATTGGGGGGCTAGGGGATATGCAGGAAAGTGGGGAGGTGATAGGTAGAAGTAAGGAACCCAGAGTAAATAGGTCAATGGCCCAGAAACCCCCTTAGCCTCTTCCAACACAATTTGTTCTTAGAACTGAGCCAACCCAGCTAAATTTCAATCAGTGAGCTTCCTTATTTGAAAGTGTGACATATATAACCCTGGTCTTTTGGCATAATAATAATAATAATAAATAATAATAGCTAACATTTATATAGCACTTACTGTACGCCAGACACTGTGCCAAATGCTTTACCATTATTATCTCATTTGATCCTCACAACAACCCTAGCTGGTAGGTGTTATGACAATTCTCATTTTACAGATGAGGAAAATGAGGCAAACAGAGGTTAAGTGACTTGCCCATGGTTACACAGCTAATAAGTGTCAGAGGCTAGATTACTCTATTCACTGTGACACCTAGCTGTAAACTTTATTTAGAGTCTGGGGCATCCAGAGCAGGAATCACCCTAACTCCCTTTACCTGCCTTCATTGTTAGGATGCTGCCCAAGCCTGCCTGTTAAAGGCACACCCTGCAGGACTTGTTAGAGATGAGCTCATAGATAGTCACCACCCGATATCTCCAATGGCCAAAGAGGAGGCTAGCAGCTGCAGGATTCCTGGCTGATGGTTGGGACATGACCCAGTTTCCTTCTTACTTTTGGTAAACCTGCATCACCCAGACACCTTCCTGAAGTCATTCTTTAAAGCAAATTCACCAGAGACAAGAGACAAGCTCTTGAAAGAGCTCTCAGCTACAGCTGCTACTGGCCAGGCATGCTTGGAATCCTTAATGCCATCCTGCCCGCCTAAGCAGAAGAGGCCAGCGGTAATTGGCAGATTTCCCCTGCCCTCACAGCCCACCCTTCTCCCTTCCCAAAGAGATGAAAATAACACACTACTCCAAATACTGGCCAACTCTCTCTTGGCTATTCAGTAACAAAGGCCTTTGGTCTTGTCAATTACAGCACACAAAGGACCCACACACTGGAGAAAGGGAAGGGGAAGGGGAAAGGGAGGGAAAGGAGAAGGGAGCAGGCAGCCTGGGGCTGTGGTTAAGTGCCCCTGAGCTTCTCAAGTATCCCTTTTGTGTTCTGTGAGTGCCGGCTCTCAGGGCGAAAGGAGCTGACACTTTGCCTAGCTGTTGCCTGTAAAATGTTTATATACCCGTAATTGTGTCAATTTCTGTTAATTAGCACTGAAATTGAGCTGGCAAGCCTGAGCAGTCACAATAGTCCCCTGTTATTCAGAGAGCTTGCCTGGGTGTCATGCTCCAGAATTGTAGGCGGGAGACAGGGAGCTCAATATGCTCCCACCCAAAAGGCATTGTTGGCATGGAGCAAAGGGCAGAGGGGGGATGCTGCTCTGCCCTTTGAATGCTAGAGGTCAACTCATGATGCTACACGGCTAGTGCAATCTTAACTCTATGTATAGAAAGAACTGTTATGTGCAGAATAAGGAAGACAGCAATCCCTCCCTACTCCCCACCAGTCAGGCCACATATGGAGGAATATTCTGTTCCTCTGCCACAATGCAAGAGCGATCACAACCTTTAGAATGTCCAGATGATTCACTAGGGTAGATGGTATGGAAATCATGTCATACAAGGAAGAGTGAAAGCAACTAGGAAACTTCAGCAAAAGGAAAGATTTAGGCAGGACATAATAATTCTCTTCAAAATATTTGCAGGCTATTTTATTTTTAATAATATTTTATTTCCCCCAATTACATGTAAAAACAAATTTTAACTTTTGTTTTGAGTATCAAATTCTATTCATTCCCTTCCTCCTCCTTAAGACAGTAAGCAATCTGATATAAGTTATACATGTGCGATCATGTAAAACATTTCATATTAGTCATTTTGAGGAAGAAGGAAGGAAGAAGAAAAGAGAGAGAAGGAAGGAAAGAAGGAAAGAAGAAAGAAGGAAGGAAGAGAGAAAGAAAGAAAGAGAAAAAGAAAGAAGGAAGGAAAAAAGAAAGAGGAAGGGGAGAGAGAGAGAGAGAGAGAGAGAGAGAGAGAGAGAGAGAGAAATAGTGTGTTTCAGTCTGTATTCTGATAACACCAGTTCTTTCCCTAGAGGCAGATAGCATTTTTCATCATGAATCCTTTGGGATTGTCTTGGATCCTTGTATTACTGAGAATGGCTAAATCATCCAGTTTTTCATCCTGCAATATTGCTGTTACTGTGTATCATGTTTTCCTGGTTCTGCTTACTTCACTTTTTATCAGTTCATGTAAGTCTTTCCAGGATTTTCTTGCAGGGATATTTTATATAACAGAGATTAGACATATTCCATGTAGCCCTAGGATAGAATAAGGGCCAGTGGTTAGAAGTTATAAAAAAAAGAATTTTATCTAATATAAGGAAGATATTTTTGAATAATTAGAGCTGTTCAAATATGAAAGAAGACATCTTGTAAGGCAAAGAGTTTCCTTTTCGTGGAAATATTCCAGCTGTGGGGAATATTGTATGGAGGAACTCGGCATTGGGTGGGAAGTTGAAACAGATAACCCCTAACGTCCATTCTGATGCTAAAATTCTGTGATTCTATCATTCTAGTCCAAAAGTCTCATTTAACAGATGAGGAAACTGCTGTTCTTCCCCTTTGGAAATGTATAAAAAGCCCAGGTCATGCATGGTACAAACTACTAGGCAGATGCCCAAATGCTCTGTAGGGTAATGTCATTCTGAGTTTGGAATTGCTCTGAGTGGAGCACTGTCCAATAGGCAAACATTAAAGAAACACCAAACCTCAAGGTAGTCTCCCGGTACAGCCTGACCTATACCAAGCTGTGTGGAACCCAACTTATTGAAGAACTAGGAAGGAAAGCAGTTTTTCTTGGGTGAAAAACAGCTTTTACACCTCACATTTGGCTTTGATGAGATTAAGAGCCAATTTTTGTTTGTGTTTCCAAAAAATGTCTGAAGAAAAAAAATTGCAAACTGCTCTCAGATTTATTTGAAATCGTGGTTGAGCACATATTCCAGGTCTGCTCACAGGGATTGAGTTTCATGAGAGAAACGTGTCTGAGGTTTTAAAAGTCAATAACCAGAATATCAGAGCAGACTAGCATATAATGTTGTTCAGTCATTCCCAGTGGTGTCTGGCTAGTTGTGACCCCATCTGGGGTTTTCTTGGCAAAATACTGACGTGGTTTGACATTTCCTTCTCCAGATTATTTTACAGATGAGGAAACTGAGGCAAACCAGGTATAGTGACTTGCCCAGGGTCACACAGCTAGTGTCTGAGACCAGATTTAAACTCAGGAAGATGAACCTTCCTGACTCCAGGTCTGGTGCTCTATCCACTGCACCACTAAGCTGCCCCTAGTATGTTGTTTGTCCTTTGTTTCATAGAGGACCAATGACAACGGGGATGTCTTGACTCGCGAGCGAATTGGATTTAAGTGAGACAGAATTGCACAAAGTCTTCAGCCTTTCTCTTCCACAGTCATCAAAGTCCAGTAGCAAGACAAAAGTCAGGAGGACTGGCAGTGGTCCAGAATGCAATAGATGACCTTGGTATCTTCTATGTCTGACTTCTATGTCTAAGAACTCCACAGGGCCTGCTTCAGATCCCTTCATGGCCATTGGAATAAATCATTCTCATCTGCCCATTCTGCCCAGGGAAATCTTCACATGCTTAGGGTAGCCATCCTCCTAGCTCACCAATGGGTTTGAGGCCTGTGGGTTATCCTAGTGTATGTACTGCTTGATTAACCATGGGAATATCACAATAACACCCCAAGATTCAGGGATGGAGATACTCTAAGTTCAGGGCATGGGGGAAAGAGTAAGAAAGAGAGATGTAACCACTGTTGCCTTTCTCCAGAGCTTCCAGAAACACACACACGCACTCAGCAATAAACACCTCTCTAACTCGCCAACTTTACACATTTACTGGAAGTTACAGAATTTGTCACTTAATATGCCTGTAATTCATTAGTTTACTGATGACAGGAGTGTGCTTGAGACAACTCAAACCAGTTCCAGAGCCAGTTGTTAAATTTTCAACATAAGTGTTTATACCTTGGAAACTGGCTTCAAATCAGGGCTTGATTCTCCTTTTGTTGGTTGTATAGATTTAAGAAAGTGATGGAGAAAATAGTAATAATGCAAATTAAATATAAAAGTGTATGGCGGTTACATTTTTTTCATAGAGCTAGTTATTTGTTTACTAGCACACTGCTGGGTAAATCCTATTGTGTTGTTTTTTCATCATGGCGACTCTTCATGACTCCATTTGGGGTTTTCTTGGCAAAGATACTGGAGTGGTTTACCATTTCCTCCTCCAGCTCATTTTACAGAGGAGGAAACTGAAGCAAACAGGGTTAAGTGATTTGCTCAGGGTCACACAAACAGTAAGTGTGTGGGGCCAGATTTGAAGTCAGAAATTGAAGTTAGGAAGAGGAGACGTCCTGACTAGGCCCAGCACTCTATCTACTGTGTTACCCAGCTTCCCAGGTAAAACTACTTAAGCATAAAGTAACTGTGACTAGTCTAGCCTTTGCCAGATTTGTGTCCAGCCAAAAGCCCATTTAATATCTTGAACTTGGTTTTGCAAAAGATGTCATTAGGTAAAACAACATTTCTGGAGGTAGTTAGTTCCACAGCAACCAAATGATGAGAATTTATTAAGTGCCTACTTTATGCAAAGCATTGTGTTAGGTGCTAGAAACACAAAAACATAATTAATGTAATCATACCCTCTCTTAAAGATTCTGTATCCTAGAGGGATAATGAGTACAAACTCCCCACTTCTTGGCCATCTCCTCCATAGCTTCACCAACCACCTTGATGCCCACATCAGAGGCCATACCCTTAGGAGTTTCTTCTGTGGGATCCCATTGTACTGATTAGTGATGGATTCTCTTGGACCACTGTTTAAGGAAATCTCCAGTCATACTTCACTTCATTCCTTACTCTCAGGCCAACTTCTCCATTATCTCACCAATCACCATGAGCATGTACCCTTTCCTCTTACCTCCCACCACATACTATGATCAAAATCATTGTTTTTGGATGGGATATGTCAATCTACTCCCCTATGGCCACTCATACTATCCCTATAAATTTCCAGACCAAAGATCCTCTCCAAGCCACAACCCCTCCATATATGTTGTCTTCCTCATTGAAAGGGGAGCATAGACTGTTTTTGCTGTTTGTATTTGTATTCCTAAAACTTAACAGAGTACCTAGCCCAGTGGTGTGGAACCTGTAGTCTCCAGGCCACATGTGGCCCTCTAGGTCCTCAAGTGAGGCTCTTTGACTGAATCCAAACGTCACAGAACAATACCCTTAATAAAAGAATTTGCCCTGTAAAACTTGGACTCAGTCAAAAGGCTGCACCCAAGGACTTAGAAGGCCACATGCGGCCTTGAGGCCACAAGTTCCCCACCCCTGGCCTAGCACATCATAAGTATTTAATAATTTTTTCATTTATTCACTAATCTATTCATTCATTCATTTAAGTATATGCCAAATAAATTCAAGTTAATGAAGAAGGCATTCACAGATGGGAGGACCAGTAAAGAGTCATGTAGGAGATGGCATTTGATCTGAGCTTTGAAGAAAACTAGCAATTCTAAAAAGTAAAGGTGAGTAGGGAGTGCATTTTAGGCATGGAGGATAGCCTGTGCAAACAAAGATGGAATGTGTTTTATGAGAAACAGGAACAAAGCTAGTTTGGACCAAAAAGTGTGTGAGGGGAGGTGATAAGGCCTGAAAAATAGGTTGTAGCTGGGTTTCACAGGGTTTAAAATAAAAAGTTTGCATTTGATCCTAGAAGTAATAGGGAGCCACAGACATTTTTTGAGTGTGGGAGAAACATGGTTAGAATTATGCTTTAGAAATATCACTTTGGCAGTTGTGTGGAGGTTAGATTAGGGAGGAGAGAGACTTAGGGCAAGTAGACCAATTAAAACATCATTGCAATAGTACAAAGTGGGGGCCATATAAATGAGGAAAAAATAAGCCAGATGTGAGATGTTTTGGAAATAGAATCAGCAAGATTTGGCAACTGTTTGGATATGGGAATATGGTGGGCTTGCCCTGATTTGATCCCCTGGTCATTTAGGTCTGAGATTGGAACAAAATAAGACACTTGAAAGTCATTCAACAGTTAACAAACTGAGATTTGTTCCCTTTCAGACAGAGACTAGAAAGGATATTGAACAAGAATACATCATTTAGCTTGGATAGACACAGCCCCACTCCCCACTCCAGCCTCCATATGTGTGGTCATTAAGTCAGGGTGTGGTGACCGCAGGATCTTTAGGACAACTGCCAAGTCTGAAGAGCCCTGACTCCACAAGGGTGGGCCTTTTGTGCCCTTACCTCAACAGGAAGCAATGTCCATATGGCCTAAACCCACCAAGAAGCGGCCTATGGTGTTTGGGCATTATCCCCCTGATCTAATCAAGTCTTCGAAAACATTTTCTTTTTTCTTTTTTTAATGTTTACATTTTAAAATTTTATTTTATTCTGAACTTAAGAAATAAAACAAGCATTTCCATAACAGTAGAATAAGGAGGAAAGAAAATGATTGCATGTGAAACTACCAATCTATTACGTACTACTAGCTATTCCTTTTAAATATACAATAAAGTTATATAACTTCCTTTTTTTCTTTTTCCCCTTCCCCCCACCCCACCCTAGACACAAATTAGACACAAATATGCATATATGTAAAATCATTCTATACATACTTCTATTTACCAGTTCTTTCCCTGGATGCAGGTAGCATCTTTTGTCATAGGTCCTTTGTAATTAATTTGGGTATTTATAACAGTCAAAATGACTTAGTCACTCAAAGTTGTTCTTAAAATAATATTGCTGTTACTGTAATCGCTTCAATATTTCATGCAAGTCTATTTGAGTTTTTCTAAAATCATCGAGCTCATCATTTCTTATAGCATAGTAGTATTCCATCACAACCAAATACCACAACTTCTTCAGCCATTCCCTGGGAACATTTTCTTGGCTCTCAGGAAGAGAACTAACCTAACCTATGTGGTTTGTGTGGGAAGAGGGAGCATATGTCCCAACATGAGGGATGATGAAGATTGAGGAGTCAATGATTATTTCAATGTAGCAAACCTCAATGATTAGAAGGATGGTAATGCTCTCAACAGTGATAGAGAAATTCATAAAAGCAAAAGTTTGGATGGAGAAGAAAGTAGTAAGTTCTATTGCAGACATGTTGCTTTGAGATACCTATGAAACATTCAATTAGAAACGTCCGATATACAATTAGTGATCTGGTGTGAAACTCAGGAGGGAATACTTGGGGCTGGATATATGGGAGTTATCAACATAGAAATGATAAATAAGGAGCAGCTAGGTGGTGCAGTGGATAGAGCTCTAGCCTTGGAGTCAGAAGGACCTGAGTTCAAATGCTACCTCAGACACTTGACACTTACTAGCTGTGTGACCCTGGGCAAGTCACTTAACCCTGATTGCCTCAGCAAAAAGGAAAAAAAAAAAGAAGAAAAAATGATAAATAAGGCCATGGGAACCAAGAAGACTATCCAGAGAGTGTAAAGGGCCCAGGACAGAGCATTGTGGGTAGACCCATAGTTAGGGATTGGGATATGAGTGATATTCTAGCAAAGGAGACTGATGAGGAATGGTCAGAAAAGTGAGATCAGAACCAAGAAAGAGCAGTGGTACAAACCAGAGGTACCAGAGTATCTGGGAGGAAAGAGTAATTGTCAACAGTCAGATGCTATAGAGAAGTCAAGAAGGATGAGGATTGAGAAATGACCATTGAACTTGGTGATTAAAGGATCATCAATAACTGAAAAAATTTGGTTGATTAATGAGGTTAGAAGCTGGATTTCTATAAATATAGCCCAAGGCTAGCAAAACCTAGACTCTAAATGCTTCATATTCATCTTTACAGAGATATGAGATTCTTAGATGGCAAGATTAGACTGTCTGAATAATAAATCCCAGATGGCACACCAATCATTAGAGGGGTGAGAAGTGTGTAGGTGAAGATGTTGGTAGGGAAGTAGATGGCTGGAGGACAAAAAGCAAAGAACCCAGTGATGTCCTGAGAAGTAAGTAGGAGCAAAGGTCAACTCTTACTTCTCAGGTTACCTCTGCTAGTGCTTAATTAACTTCCTTTTCAATTGATTATCAAGACATTTATTAAACGGACCTACTATGGACCAGTGCTAGGTGCTGGAGACACAAAAAAAGAAATAAAACAATCCCTGTCCTCAAAGAGTTTACATCTATAGATGAGAGGGTAGCAGGGAAGGGGAAATATCATGTACAAATGTAACTATATAAATATTACATATATATTACATATAAGTATGTAAGATAAATACAAATTAATTTTGAAGGGGAGGACATTAGTTTGGGGAGAGAGGGCACAGATCAGAAAAGGCTTAGTTGAAGATCTGACTAGAGATGACTACTCACAGAGGATTTTAAACATTGCTTCTACCAAAAAAATTGGTTGGTCACATCTGGGGAAGGTATAATCCGTCTCTCCAGAAAAACAGAGAAATGAAACAGTACTGAGCTATAATTGAACATGTGGAAAGGGAAGGGAAATTGATTAGAAATGGAGCCCAGGGGAATTAGAATCCAAATCCCTACAATTCCCTTCTTTAAGAGATTGTAGGAATAGGACAATCAATGGGAAAGTGACTTTTAACTAGCAAAAATTGAGCTTCAAGCCTTTTTTCCCCTGTTTTTATCTTCTCTGCATTCCAGAAGCAACAAAAATGGAGTAATTAATGCCTCTTTGTAGTAAATATGATTGCAAAGGATAAGGGAGTCAACTTGGTGTAATGAAAAGTGCCCTGGCTCTGAAGTTAGAATTTGGGTTCAAGTCCCATCCCAATGTTTACTATCTGTATAATCTTGGGTAAGTCACTTAGCAACCTTAGGTCTCAGTTTCCTCATCAGTAAAATGAGTGGGTTGGAAGAAATGAACTCTGAGTCCTCTTCCAACTATAAATCTATAATTCTATAAAATGCTCAACACCTCTGTGTTATTTAATAATCCAAGTAATTAACAAAGCTCCCAACGGGCACCAGAGCAGGGCTGGTCTCAGAGATCAACTAAAGTTAGAGCAGAGAAGCCCAATTTTAAGTTCTAGTGTTTTTAATAACATCATAAACAAAGTCATAGAGCAATGGAATCAAAAGGGACTTTACGGATCATTTAAACGAATCCTATTTTTTCACAAAGGAGGAAATTCAGACCTAGGAAAGTGAAGTAACTTGTGTCATGTTATGCATTTGGAAAATGGCGGAGCCAGGTCTCAAACTAAGGGCTTCTGATAAGGAAGCTCAGCATTCTTTCCATCACAGCATATTGATTCACATTAGTTAGGGTAACTTTATGGAAGCAGAGTTGTCATTTATTCATTCACTCAATAATGATTTATTGATTACTTGCTATTTAATTAGCACAACCATTATCTCTAACCACTGCCATCATCTCAGTTGGCCTTTTCAGCACTGGAAATACTACAGTGAGTGGTAGGGACGAGAAAAGCATGGTGTGCTTTTTTCATGATGCAAAACTCCCTTCTCTCCTTCTTCTTCTTTCCCCAAATTTCTCTCTCCATCTGCCCTACTCCCTTCTTCTCTGATGGTTCCTGGCATGAATACACTTATCCAAGGGCACAAACATTAGGGGAATGGGGAAAGGTGCCACCTTTGAATAGCTCCAACAATTCAGCAATTGTGTTCATGGCATTTTCCACTGGCATCTTCTGCATATGAGTGAAGTCCTCCATAGCAAATAGAGGGGAAGGTACATCTAATCAAGCGCTGCTACACAGCAGTTCCTTTTCCTCCTCTTCTCCCACAGAGTGACTGGGTGTAATAGGTGCACAGTAACTATTTGTTGATTGATTGAAAGGAAAAGGTCAACACAGACTATCACTTTTCCTAAAGGAGTTTAACCAATGTAAATTAATCATCATAATGCAGCCGCCAAAAGTGTCTGGAAGCAATTTCAGCCAGCAAACACTTGATTTCTTGGCCAAGTAAAGATACGGCAGCCAAAGACAACACAGGTTTGTAAAATCTTACTGAGGAAGACTATGAACGATGTCACCTCATCAAACAGTGAGAAACAGTGGATGGAAAGATGGGTCTGCAGAAAGCTTGGTTAGAGATCTAACGAGGCAAATTCATCCTGAGGACATTAAAGGAAGCAAATGAAAGGGGAAAAAACAAATGGAGAAAAAATGAAGAGGATCCATAAAGATTTTTCTTTTCACCATGTGAGATAATAGAACTACCACATTTGGACTCAAATGTCGCAGACCCAGAAGTGGATATGCCCCTGAAGAAAACAAAGATGGAAAAAGCAATTGAAGTAGACTGTGTATACTTAGACACAGAGGACTGTGCTAAAAGTGGTATCATTTTAAGAGCATTGAAGGGTCAATATCCTTTGATAGGAAGTGGGTGTAATTTTGCACCTCATTATTGCCCCCACAAAAATCAATTAAGAGAATATCAATAATTATTCATCCATATGCCTTCTTCCTTATGTCTTCAAATTATTTATGAGAAGATCTACACATGCTTGGACAAAATCCTTAATGAAGGAATGTGAAGGGGAAAGACAGGTTTTAGAAATGCTACTCTATTGCAGATTGCATCTTTACAGTAACACAACTGACTGAAAAAGTACAGAAAATACATGAGCTCACTGCCTATTATTTATTAACCATAAAAAATTATTAGTTTTGGTAAAACAAAACACCGCCATAAAAGCTCTACTCCAACAAACTGTCATATATCATCTATGATATATACATCTATAAAAATCATACAAGATTCTTTGAAAGACGTAGCAGCAGAGATAACCATTCAATAACCCTCTGGTACTGAATATCAAGTTATATACAACACAGGAAAGGTCTATGCTTGACAAATCTGCTCACCATTGTCATGGAGAACATTCAGTTCAAAGTCGAAACCAAAGAGATTTCCCTATAAATGATGATATTCTGTTGATTCTATCAAGTCCTGAAATATTGTAGAATCTCTTAGACAGGATTTATAATCGTTTGGAAAAATTTAACAGTCCACACAGGAAAAATGAAGTTGATAAAGAATGTATATTGCCCAGACTGATCCACAGTCAGATGAACAATCCACAAAGTTGTACACAGTCTGTGTGTATACACATATATGCATACACATATGTATGCTTATATACGAATGTATGCACAGACATGATAAATAAGCAATGAGCCCTAAAGTTAGACAGCGAGGGGAGAATACACTGGCTTTTCTTTGGTAGATTTAACAATGTTTTGAATAACCACAGGTTTCTTCCAGGAGGGGAGTGGGGAGGAAGGTCCATGTTTTCAACACCAACATCTTTCTAGTGATGTTGTATAACTGTAAATCATAGAATACTGCAATATACAAAGAATTGGATTTGTTGTTGTTATTCAGTCCTTTCGGGTGGGTCTGACTCTTCGTGATCCCATTAGGGGTTTTCTTGGGAAAGACCTTGGAGTGGTTTCCCATTTCCTTCTCCAGCTCATTTTACAGATGAGGAACTGAGGTAAACAGAGCTAAGTGACTTGTCCAGGGTCTCACAGCTAGTAAGTGGCTGAGATCAGATTTGACTTCAGGAAGATGAGTCTTCCTGACTGCCGACTCCAGGTGTGGTGCTCTATCCACTGCACCACCTAGTCAAACTGGATTTGAGAAGCACTCAAAGAACCATGAAAAGGCCTATGGTCAACATGAGTTGTAAAAGGTTACAAGCAAAGAAATGTACAGGAAGATTAACATAAAGGATCTTATCCAAGAGATGTATGAATGGGAAAAAAAGATAGGCTTGTCACAGAGCAAGAGAAAGATAGAAAAGATGGACAGCTTATATGTTCTACTGTTGTCCCATGACAATCAATCTAAAGGAAAGCCTTCATCACTTTGGGGCAGCATGGATGGGTTGGGATCTGCATTGCAATGTTAGTACAGAGTACTAACATTGATGAATCCACAGATTCATTGTATCCTAAAGGTATTGAAGGAATAAGAGCTGAGTATTGGAAGAACAGATTCAAAAGCCCATTTTGCTTAATGCATTATGAGTTTTAAAAATTATCTTATCTTTGTTGATACTCTTGTATTTTCATCATATTTGTCTCTAAATATATCCCTTCCCACTACCTACCCCAAAATCCATCCCTTATAGCAAAGATTTTAAAATAAAGAGAAAAAAGCAATTCAGTGAAATTAATCGATATGGTATGAAGAAATATGCAATATTCCACATCCATAGGGATGCAATGAAAAGGGGGGGGATGCATTTTCTGAACTCTTCTCCAGGGTCAACTTGGTCATTCTAATTACAGAGCTTTCTGTTTTATCTTCTTTTTTCATTCTTAAATGCTTGTAGACATATGAACTGCTAACTTAACTTCACTCTGCATCTGTTCATGTAAGTATTCCCAGGGATCTCTAAGTTTTTCATATCCATCATTTCTTACCATTCAGTAATAATCCATTACGTTCATAAACCACAACTTATTTAGCAATTCAATATTTGAGGGGCATCGACTTTGTTTCCATTTTTGGCTACCATACACAGTGCTGTTATGAATATTTTTATGTATATAGGGGCCTTTCTTCCTGCCTTTGACCTCCTTGGAGAATATGCCTGGCAGTGAGCTCTGGCTCAAAGGGTATACAGACCCTTTTCTTACCATAATTGCAAATTTTTTTCCAGAATATTCAGAATTCACAGCTCCTTCACTGGCGTATTGGTGTGCCTGCATTCTGCAGATTCTCCAACATTGACTATTTACATCTTTTTTTTCATTTTTGCAAATTTCCTGGATGTAAAGTTAAATTTCAGCTTAAGGCTGTATGTCAAGTAGATAACATAAGAAATGAAATTTCTAAAAGAGGTGTAGAGACAAACTTTAAAATTTGCCTTTTATTTGTATTCTATTCTTGACCTGAGGGAGAAGAAGAAGACAAATAGCATGAAAAAAAATATAAATATTTATAAAGTAATTTTAATTTCTCAAGCAAAATCCACTGTGCAAGTATAAAATACTATCACCCCACACTCATATGCTTACAGTATAACATATACTAATATATAAATGCTTACTAAATGCTTGTTGGATTGGATTAGATTAGACTGAAATTTGAAATCCTAAGTAATAGCTGGCATTCTAAGTTTTCCTAGAAGGTTCTCACTTACATTAATGTTTTTTAAATGTTATGTTCTGAAATCATATCAATGTATCATAAGGAAAAACTGAATATTATTTGAAGGCTTACTAAGTATTCTGTTAGAATTAGCCAGAGGAAAAACTATATCTTGTGAATATTATCCCCTGTTTTTCCTTGAGCTTAGGTTAATATATCAGAGATTATATATACACACATAGCTGTATATGTGGCACATATGTGCCATCTTTGAAGAGTATATGTGTATATATATGTATATACATACACACATATATACCTACTCTCCCATTGTCAAGAGAGAAAAAGAAACATATCTATGTGTGTATAAGTATACATATATATGTATATTACTACCCATATATATTATGACCACAGTAGGTATTCTTTCCACCAAAGCAGACCTTAGCAGACAACTTTATGAGTTGCTGAGACCAAAAGATTTGTCACCTGGTGAACAAACTCCTAGTTATGAGTCTCTCTGACCTTAGCTGGACAGGTGCTCAGTTGACAGACATAATCTGTCACCAGGCTTAAACTTGAACTTGAAGTCTTTCCAGCTTAGAAATACCTGCCAGAGCTTGCCTTCTCTGCTGGCATCACTTTCAAGAACAAAGGGTAACCTCTGTGCCACCATGAGACATCAAGGTAGCATTTTAGTAAACAGTATACACATATATGTGTATATGTATGTATGTATGTGAAGATGTCTATCAATTAGTCAATAAGCAATAATTAAGCAACTCCTATTATGTGTCAGGCACTGGGGATACATAACTATATGCACATGCACGTATAAATGAATGTATGTACATATACACAGATGTCACTGGAGGGTTGGGTTGGAGCCCACTCCAAGGAGTACATTTGTGGATGAATTGGGGAGAGGGGGCATCCAGTGGAGAACCCAATCTATATCCTGACCACTTCTAATGAGTCATGTGCTTCAGCCTCTTGTGAAACCAGACACTTCTTGTTGGCCCCCCCTTGCTTCCTCTGCTTTCTCCTCTTACTTTATCATCTCTACCATCATAAGAGGTTGTATTGAAGAGGATTGGCCACTGATCTGTAAGAGCTATCCACTCCATAAACTTAAAGGGAAAAAATAATTTCTACTTTTGATCTCTTCCTGTCTGCTGAGCTTGTGAGGACTTTTCAAGTCTCTCTTTGGACTTCTGACACAGGTGGAAGGAGATTCCAGCTATCCCACTCTACTGGCTATCAGCAAGGACCTCTGCCCTCACATAGCAATGAGTACATATTCTGGCTTAGATGAGCCATCACTAGACCTCAAGGCTCATTTCTTTCTCTGAGCATAGAGGAGTGAATATCAGTTTTGAGAAACATACATTTTGAACCCACAAACTCCAAGTCCACTTCTCACAACTGCTATTCAGTAACCTATGCTCAGTAAAACAGAACAGAAGAGATAGCTAGAGACTTGTAGGCCAGTCACTGGTTTCTCTAGAGCAGTGCACACAATTACTGCCATGTGTGGGAAGTCTTCCTTCTCAGGAGGTCCCCAGGTCTTAAAGGCTTCCAAAATACTCAGCAGTCAGAAAAAAATAGGATGACAACAGAAATTATCTCTCACTTTAAAGAATGGGATGATTGTAATAGAATATGATATGATTATAATGTAATATTATTGTGCTACAAGAAGTTATAAGCAGAATGATATCAGAAAAACCTGGAAAGACTTACATGAACTGATGCAAAGTGAAGTGAACAGAACCAGGAGAACATTATACACAATAACAGCAATATTGTATGACGAAGAACTGTGAATGACTTAGCTCTTCTCAGCATTACAATGATCCAAGACAGTCCCAAAGGACTAATGGTGAAGCATACTATCTGCTTCCAGAGAAAGAACTAGTATTGTTTGAATACAGACTGAAGCATGCTATTTTTCACTTTCATTCATTCTTTTTCTTTTTTCTAGTCTTCTTGTGCAAAATGACTAATATGGAAATGTTTTACATGATTGCACATGTATAACCCATATCTGATTGCTTACTATATCAGGGAAGGGGGAGGGAGGAAGGGAGTGATAGAATTTGGAATTGTTTTAACATGCAATTGGGGGAAAATTATATATGTATATATATATATATATATGTATGTATGTATGTATATGTGTATATATATATATATATATACATATACGTATATATAAAGAATGGATAGCTCTTGCTCATCAGTAGCCATCCCCATGCCCCTTTGACATAGCCTCTTGTCATGATGGAGAGAAGCAGAGATGGCTTTAGGGGACTCAGAAGTTCTCACAGGAAAAGTAGACTAGATAATGACAATAAAAGCAAAAGGCCTCTATTCAGTGCATTTTAAATGACAAAAAAGAAGGTTTGAAACATTTAGGGGCATGAAGTTGAGGAGAATAGAAGAAGGAACCAGATCTCCAAATGGGACATTCACAATGCAACCAGCAGACAGGGATCCAGGCCTTGGGTAAGATTAATTTAGTACTATGGCAGGAGGGATAAGGTGATCTTTTGAGAGACAGACCTCCTGACCTGGCACTGAGGTTGTTCTAGACTCTTGTGAAGCCAGTTCAGTGAGGAAACAGCTAGGTCATTACAAGCAACAAGGTTGTTCTCTACATAGACAAAGGCCAGGGATTTTAATGGAAGGGGGTGGAGTCTCAGGTATAATTGGCTTACCATCTTTGTTATCAGAGACTTGGCAGCACCAATTTGTGACGTTACATCGATCATAGAATGTTCCAGATATGGGGGAGGGGAATTTCAGAAAAGGAACAGGGTAGGTGTGCCAGGCTGGAAGAGACTGTGTCTAAAAGAGAGAGCCAGTCACAAGAAAGGCTAAGCTCAGAAACCCAGAGGGTTTTAGACTACAGATAGATACATACATACTGTAAATATATGGAAAAGGATGAAATTTAGCAGGATCAACATAACTACATCTACATATCTATTTTCTATCAGTATATCCAGCCATATGTATATCTGGGTAAGGCATAGTTAGACAGCAGTTGTTCTGGAAAATATCTAAGTATTTTAGTAGACTGCAAGCTCAATATAAGTCTTCAGCATAACATGGAAGCCAAAAAAAGCTAATTTCCTCTTGGGCTGCATTAAGAGAGGCAAAGCTTTCAGGAATAGGAATGTGATAGTCTGTGTTCTGCCTCATCAGATCTCATCTGGAGTATTGTGTTCAGTTCTGGGCACCATGATTTAAGAAGGACATTGGTAAATATGAAGAATATCTAGAGGAGGAAAACCAGGATGGTGAACAGCCTTGAGTCCATAAGGATCGTTGAAGGAACTAAGCATGTTTACCCTGGAAAAGAGAAGATGCAGGGAAATGCTATATTAAGTATTTGAAAGTCTGTCATATGGAGGAGTGATTAGATTTCATTTGTTTGGTCCCAGAGAATAGAATCAGCAGCTGTTGATAGAAGTTGAAAGAAGTTAAATTTAGGCTTCATGCCAAGAAAATTTTACTGAAAAATTGAGCTGTCTAAAGGTGAAATGGGCCACATCAAGGGGTGGTGGGTTCCTCCTCCTTAGGGGACTTCAAGCAGAGACTGGAAGACTACTTACCACTATCCTAAAATGAGAGCAACTTTCATGTGTGGATTATACTAGATAACCACTGAGGTCTCTTTAAATTCCAAAATTCTGTGATTCTATATGCATCAATATAAACATTATTGGTTTATATGTAGGTGTAGCTATAGTCATAGATATTGATTAAAATACAGAATATAGATATGTGGGGGGGCTTGTTCAGTTGTCTGACTCTTCATGACCCCATTTGGTGTTTTCTTGGTAAAGTCATTTGCTATTTCCTTCTCCAGCTCATTTTTACAGATGGGGAAACTGAGGCAAATAGGATGAAGTGACTTGCACAGGATCACACAGCTAGTAAGGGTCTGAAGCTGAATTTGAACTCACTATAATGAGTCTTCCTGACTCCATGCCCAGCACTCTATCCACTGCACCACCTAGCCGCCCAAATATAACTATATAGATATAGATTATATAGATCTATAATATAACAGATTTAGAGACAAACACCTCTACTCCTACTACATGGTACCTCAGTGTGCTGAATTAGGCACTAGTCAACAACCAAAATAAGTCTCATATCTCTAATTGCTATTGGCATATTTCCTTATTAATTCTGTACCCAGGTTTTAAGGCAGTTAAGGAATATGCTCTGATACTTCCTCATAAATTACAGCAGCTCTTTTTGTGGTGGCAAAGAATTGGAAATTGTAGCGATGCCCATCAATTGGGGAATAGCTAAACAAGTTATGGTATATGATTGTGATGGAATACTACTTTGCTATAAGAAATGATTAGCTAAATAATTTTGGAAAAACATGGAAAGAACTTGCGTTAAATAATAAAGAGCAAAATGAGCAGAACCAAAAGAACATTGTATACAGTAATAGCAATATTGTTTTAAGAATGACTTTTAGTGAACAAGTTAATGTTTCTATTATAAATACCCAAATTAACTATAAAGAACATATGAAAAAAGATGCTGTCTGCATCCAGAGAAAGAACTAATGAATAGAAGTATATATAGAATAATTTTGCATATATATATATATATACACATACCTATTTGTATCTAATGGTAGCCATCTCTGAGGGGAAGGGAAAGAAAAAAGAAGAAATTTACATAATAATTGTGTTGAATATTTGAAAGGAATAGCAAGTTGTGCATAGTAGATTTGTAGTTTCATGTGCAATTATCTGTTTTATTATGGTATGTTATGGGTTTGTTTTATTCCATGCATTAAAAATAAATTTTTTTAATTACTTCATTAACATAAATACAAAGTGTCTCTTGTTGGTTAATTAATCAGCCCTCCTTATTTTTTTTAAAGGTTACATTATAACCTTTATATAACATATATTTGGGGGGGTGCTAGGCAATGGGTTAAGTGACTTGTCCAGGGTCACACAGCTAGTAAGTGTCAAGTGTCTGAGGCCAGATTTGAACTCAGGTCTTCCTGACTCCAGGGCCAGTGCTCTATTCACTGCACCACCTAGCTGCCCCTAGCCTTCCTTATTTTTATAAATAAACTGGAGGAACATCTTTTGTCATGTACTTTCTCTCTCAATTATCAAATTCTCATCTCAAAGTCTTAAATATCACAATTATTGGCTATACAACTTATTATCAACATAACAAACAACACAAAATCATCTTTAAATATGTTAATAATGGATCAGCTGTGGAAAAGGTCACAACCAGAGTCACTTCTTACCATCAACTGCAAATACTGACTTTTCTTCAAAATCATAGTTCTTCCATTCAATTCTCTCAGGATGACAGTCTCTCAAGATTTTTCTTCAATATTTCTTATCTATATAGCATATCTTCCTTCCAGCTTAAGAATTAAACTCAATTCTCTCAAAACATCTCTATAGCATTTCTCAAAGATGACAATTAACTCATTTAGTCTCTCAAAAATAAATTTTCTTTGCCTTTTCTTCCTATGCCTCACATAACCTCTATCAGCCATAACAATGTACTGTCTTCAGAATGATAGTTAAACCCCAACTGTATGCCAATAAATCTGACAATCTAAGTGAAATGGATGAATATTTACAAAAATATAAATTGCCCAGATTAATAGAAGAGGAAATAAAATACTTAAATAGCCCCATTTCAGAAAAGGAAATTGAACAAGAATGATAGTTATATCTACTTACCCCAAGAATCTATTTCAGTAACAGTATCTATATAGTCTCTGTGGGGGAAGCTGTTGAAGATAGTGTGACATATAGATATGAATATAGATTTAGATAGATGTATCCTATTCAATTTCATCCTTTTCCCCTCTCTTGAGAAAGCTTTCCATGACTCCAAAACTACATAGAAAATATAAATAAAATATACTTTTGTGAGGCCTGTTCATCCCCTCCTTCCAACTCCCTCTACTCTTCTTTGACTTGACTCAAAATTTTATCTGAATGTAGTCTTATGATTCCATTTTCATGAGTCCTCCTTACCAAATTATTATTGCAATATGTACATCTAAGAATGGCAATTACCTGAGCCAGTATGATGTAGTACAATGATGTCAAACTCAAATAGAAACAGGGGCCACTAATATATAAGGATCACTATTGGCCAAATACTGACTTAATTTTGAAATGTAATATAATAATAATAGCTAACATATAGTGCCTCCTGTGTGCCAGGCACTATGCTAAGTGCTTTACAAACATTATCTCAGTTGATTCTCACAACAACCATGGAAGGTAGGCACTATGATTATCCCCGTTTTATAGATGAAAATACATTGAATTCCCTCATGTATATTCAGTGCTTTCCCACCACCACACTTTTGCTTATATCATGCATTGAATGCCCTTATCTGTAAAATGCATCTATGTTTTATTGTATTCTTGTTAATTTTATTAGATATTTACCAATTACATTTAAATCTTGCTTGGCATCACTCATGAGTATTCTGGGCTACACATGGCCTGCAGGCCATGTATTTGACACTTCTGATATAATAGCTACAGGGATTGACTTGGTGGCAGAAATACAGGTTCAGATTGTAGTGCTGATCCGGCATTTGTTTAACCTGTCTGCCTCAGTTGCCTCCACTATAAAATGGACCTACTGTAATAATATCTATAATACCTACCTGACAGGATATGAGGCTCAGGTGATTAAAAGATCATAGATTTAGAGCTGAAAGAAGCCTTATAGTCATCTACTGTACTCATGCAGTCACTTAATTTATAGAAGTTGAAACTGAGACCTAAGGAGGTTAATTAATTTTCCCAAGTTTATATAGGATAGCAAGTGGTAAAACAAAGATCTAAACCTACGTCTTCTGGTTTCAAATCCATTTCTTTCTCCACCATCCCACGCTGCCTCCCTGACATGATATATGTTAAATTCTCTGCAAGCTTTAACAGTGATTATTATTATTACTTTATGTAAGAGGTCTACTCACTTAACTTTGACCACTCTTACTATTTTAACTACCAAGACTTTATGTTTTGTTACATGTGACTCCCCCAAGCCTACACGTGCTCAGTCGATAGTTAGATTTTTATTCTATCATTGACCTAAATCAGCTAAATTGCTTTTTAGGATCTTCAGGCATCATCAAAACGCCTATTTGAGATGTACTATGTATGCTACAAAAAGACAAGGAACACATCTGTATGTATTCTTTGCTTTAAAAGTTAACTCCCATACCATGATTCAGAGAATATTGGACAACAAAAATGGTACAATTTAATGATATGGTGAAGGAAACCAAATTTTCCATGCTTCACTTGCCTCTGCCCTCTATGGAGTAGTAAAGCACTACCAGAAATTGAAGGCTTCTAAAAATTTTAGAGTACTTTTGAAAAACTTTGGTAAAAATAAACTTTGCTCCTCTTTTGTTGAATCATTCCATGAGAGAGAGATAAATAAATGAAGCGAGCATAGTGAGTTCTCCATCATGAGACATATGTAAGCAAAAGCTAGGGAGAAAGTGTGGACAGGGCATCAGATTTGGCATCAGGTGCCCAGGATGATTTAGTTCTACCATCTGTATGAGGTGTGACTTTGAATAAGGTGCTTCACCTCTCAAACTCAATTTCCTCATCAGTAAAATTAGGAGGGGCTTGGACTAAAGGATCTCTAAGGTCCTTTTTAGTTCTAACATTTTTTTCATTCCAGACAACTACCATCAGGGATACTGCAGAGACGTTTCCTTCATTGAGGTAGGGGGTTGGACTAAATGACCTATAGAGTACCTTTTAACTCTAAGATTCCATGGAACATTTCTTTCCTATGCTTCTCTTAAACATAATCCTTAAAATGAATGTTTAAAAAGTAATTGATGTACTTCTAGTTTGGCCTTGCAATGTTCCTATATATACCAACAAAATTTCATTGTGAATCTGTGAAAACACATCAAAGAAAATCTCAACATCCAAAGGTTTACTGTGATGACATTAAAGGGTAGATGGTGACATGATTCTCATTCTGCTTCTGAAAGCTGAGGACAAGATTTTTAAATGCCATTTAGCTCTCTACTTTGCTGGTCTCATCTTACCCTATGTTCCTCCAGCCAAATTGTTGTTGTTTTTCAGTCGTTCCAGTCATGTCTTACTCTTCATGACCCCTTTTGGAGTTTTCTTAACTCCAGCCAGGTAGATTGCTTTATTTCCCTTATACATCTCAGTGCTTTCCCATCTCCATGCCTTTGCTTAGGCCATGCTTTGAATGCCTTCACTTCACCTCTTTTTCCAACTCAACATGTTGAAATCCTAATGATCTTTTACGACCCACCTCAAACGCATCCTCTTCCACAAAGCTTTCCTTGTTCTTTCTTCGGTAGAATGGATCTCTTCTTTCTCTGATCTCCTGGAGTCGTCACGTATCTCTTATACTTTTTATCATGTTCTGTTCTGCTTTATGAAGAGTCAGTATAGGAAAGAGCACACAGGACTTCGATTCAAGGGACTTGAATTCTAATCTTGACTCCAACACCACTGTTGATCACCATAAAAAATGGCTTAATCTCTCTGAAACTGTTTCCTTATCCTTAAATGGGGACAACAATGTCAGCCTTAACTACTCACAAGGGTTTCATGAAGAAAGCACTTTGTTAACCTTCAAGTGTTAACTAAATGTGTTATTACTATTATATTATAGAATTTTTTTGTGTGTGTGTGCACATGTTGTGTTTTCCCTGCTATTATGCAAAATCCAAGAGGGCAGGGGCTGTGTTTTAACTGTCTTTATATCTTCCCTCAAATATAGAACAGAGTTTCATATACAGTACAGAATTTAACTTATGATAAGTTAAATATGTGTACTTAAGACGTGATCATTAAATAAAAGAAATTGTGCAGTGTAGTCAGGAATAGGATTATTGGTAATTGTACCCTTCCTGGTAAAAAGCCTGAGTCCCCTCTCTCTCATTAATATTGGTTTCACATCACATTTCTATTTGTGATGGGTCCATTACAAAAAGAGAGACAAAGAGAGAGATTAAGAACCTCAGCCCTAAAGCTATTTCTGGTTTTGGTTTTGGTTTTTGTGTTAGACAGGGTAAAAAGCCCCACCTTCAAACCTTAAGGAAAACGTTTGGGACTGCTCAGTTGAGGAGGGTACTTCCCTAGAAGAGAATTATTTTGTTGGCAGCCAGGCTCTGCCAGATGCTCCTGGTTCTTTTCCCCTCTGGCATCCTCAAGCAATTGCTCTTAGTCCTAAATTATTCAAGCCCACATGACCCCACTCCCTAATGATCTTATGATGCACAAATTTCAGCAGCATAAACAAGAGTGAGAGAGTTTCCCATGGAAACATTTTCCTTCCTCTTTCCTTCAGGGAGAGCTTCATTACAGAGTTGGAACATCCACCTCATCTATTCTGGCTTCATCTGGTGTGAAAGGTGAGAGAAGTGTAGGGGTCAGGAACATCAGGGGAAAACAGCCTGTTGGGGGACAAAGCTCTAGTTCCTTACTTTCCACAACAGACAGAAAGCCCAGCAAAGGTTATTAATAACTACTTAGCTATACAAAGGAAATTTCCTAGGTTTTCTCCATGAAGAGTTTGTCCACTGTCCTAAAAATGATTCTATCTCACACTGCACCCTGAAGGGCAATTCTTTCTCATCATCATGATCAACCTTAAATATTTATGCTTCCTGGAAGTGCTCCTACATGGAAGAACTACTCCTACTCATTTTGTAGCTTGGTTGACCAAGTTTCAGAAACAGCACTACTGTCTGGTCCCCCTGCTGAGAGGCTAACAGAAAAGATGGGGCCTCTTTTCTTGTCAGCTCTTTCAACAGGATTTCTCCCTGTGAAATGTGTAAATTGAATTTGTTTTTTTTCATATGATTTTGGCAGAGTAGAGGAAATGATGGGAGCCAATTCATTACCACTGTGCACATCAGTCTAAGCAGCGGTGTTGGGCCAGACAGCACTATTTGGGGCATTTCTCACCTAACTGGACCTTGTATTTGGTTGATGGAAAGAAAGAATCTGTGGAACAACCTTTGGAAGAAAGAATTGTCCTTCAGACCGCTATGACACTGATTACCAGTCAACAATCAGTCAACAAGTGTTTATTAAGCTCTTAATACATGCCAGGCACTGTGCTAAGCACTGGGGCTACAAAGAAAGGCAAAAGCCCACGCTTTAACAAGGGAAACAGCATGCAAACCACTATGTACATACAAGATACACCCAGGGTAAATTAGAGGGAATTTCAAAGAGAAGGCACTAGAATTAAGGGGCACCAGAAGAGGCCTGTTGCAGAAGGCAGAGTATATTATGAGCGTGAGAAAAAACTAGTAAAAATGCAGTGAGTCAGAAAATGGAGTGTATTGTGTGAGGAACAGCAAGGAGGCCAGAATCACTGGATTGTAGAATCCTTGGAAAGAAATAAAGTATAAATAGAATGGAATGGTAAGAAGAGACCAAGTTATAAAGAGTTTCAAAAGCCAAAGAATTTTATAGTTGATTCTGGAGATGACAAAAAGCCCTGGGAGTTTATTGAATATGGGGTGTGACATGGTGAAAGCTGAATGGAAGGTGGGCTAGACTAGGGAGAAACTTGAGGCAGGGAGACCAACAAGGTGGCTGTTGCAATAGTCTGGGTGTAAAGCAATGAGGTCCTGCACCAGAATGGTGGGTGGCAATGTCAAAGAAGAAAAGGGGGCATATTTGAGAGATGCTGCAAAGGTGGAATCATGAGGACTTGGCAATATACTAGATGTAAGAGTAAGAGAAAGTGAGGAGTTGAGGATGACATCTAGGTTGTGGGTCTTGATGAATAGGGAAGATGGTGATGACCATGACAATAATAGGGGAGTTCAGAAGAGGGGAGGCTTTAGGAAGAGAGATCAGTTCAGTTTTGAACCTAAGCTTAAAATATTTATGAAACATTCAGTTTGAGGTGTCTAAAAGTCAGTTGGAGATGCAAGCCTGGAGGTTAGGAGAGAGGTTAGGACTGGATAAATAGACCAGAGAATCATCTGCGTAGAGAATAATTGAATCCATGGAAGCTGGTGATATTACCAAGTGAATGGTATAAAGGGAGAAAAGAAAAAGGTCCAGGACAGAGCCTTTGGGGAAACCCATTTTTAGCAAAAGTGACCTGGATGGAGATTCAGCAAAGGAGATTGAGGAAGAGTATATAGATAGGTAGGAGGGAAAGCAGAAGAGAGTGATGTCGTAAAAACCTAGAGAAAAGAGAGTACTCAGGAGAAGCTGGTGAACAATAGAATCAAAGGCTGCAAAGAGATTGAGAAGAATGAGGACTGAGAGAAGGCCATTGGATTTGGCAATTAAGAGATCTTTGAGAGGGCAGTTTCAGGTGAATAATGAAGTTGGAAATCAGACTGCAGAGAGTTAAGAAGAGAGAGAAAGAAAAGGAATGATAAGGCACCATTTGAAGACAGCTTTCTCAAATTTATCCACAAGAGGGGGAAGAGATATTGGACATTTCCAGCCAGGATAAATGGATCAAGTTGAGGGATTTTTGAGTGGGCTAGTGAGTCATACAGAGCCTTGTTGCAGTGAGGTCCCAGTTGAGATTATGTAACATAAATCTGTAGTGGACCCAGTCAGCAGTTTCATGGTTTTCTTTAACTCTATTTAGCAGGAAATTGATGGAAGCAAACCCAAGAGATAATGGGGGAAATCCAAGGCTAGGGCTTGGTAGGGCAACATCTTTGATTGGACAAGGGTGCGAGAAATTTGAGAGTAGACTACAGTGTAGAGTTGAATTGGTTCATCAAGGGGTCAAGATGGGGAAGGGAGAACAGTATAGCCAGTGCAGGTGTGATGGCCTGGAAAGAACTGGGTAATGGAAAGATTAGAAATCACAATCAGATTGAAGAACAGGGTTAGGGGCTGTAAAGCAGACAGAAGGATAAAATGATAAAAATTAATGATCAGATAAAGAAACTTGAGAGTTTATAACTTGGAAGTGCAACATTTGTGGGTGATGGCATGATCAAGGGTACTAACTATCTCTGTTTAGCTGAAGTGGGGTGGAGGAGTTGGTTATGAGAACTGTGTGAATTGAAGAAGTGGGAAGTTACAGTGCTTAAGGGAATATCAGTACCTATATTGAAGTCCCCTACTAAGCGAGCAGGAATTGGGGAGGAAAAAAAAGACCATGAGTCACTAAGCTCATTGAAGAATGAAGGAGAGTGTCCTGGGAATTGGTAGATTACAGCTATCAGAATCTTGATTGGGTGATAAATATAAATCGAACAAAACTCGAAACCGGAGAGGTTAGTGAGTTATGGTGGTAGAGAGTCTGAAAGTGGCAATAGCTGTGATCAAAATCACCCATGACACCCTGAATGTAGCATAGGGTAGAAAAGAGTGGTGGCTAAAAGTGGCACCTAGTTGTCAATTATATTACACACCACCACTACCATTACCATTACCTGATCTTAGAGATTAAAAAACAATAGTAAAAGGGAAAAACAAGCACAACCATAGAAAATGAATGTTGTGAAATTAAACAAGCTTATGCAATTATACAATCATATAAGCTTGGTCCCAAAAAAGGGATATGAAAAGATATCTCCCTTCCCACCTCTTCTGCTGAAATGGGAAGGTCCCCAGGGGCAGAACATTGCAATTAACATGGGAATAGGGGGAGGGTATGTATTCATCTGTTTTGCTGAATTTTTCTTCCTTTCTTCCTCTTTTTCTTTCTTTCTTTTTTTTATTCTTTGTTATAAGGAATGGCTCTCTGGGAGAGTGGAGGGGGAGGATATAAGGGAAAATCTAGGTAATATAAAAAATTTTGAATATCAATAAAATCTATTTTTTAAAAGTAGAGATATCAGTTATAACCTCCATGTATCTTACAGGCATATTTCATAAATCACCCCCCTGCCAAAACATCCCTTTGCATTCCATTATGTTATTATGCCATGACCGTCTTAGCATTGCAAAGACCAAAGGCTGAAGCAAGAGAAAACCCATTCCCATTCACCTTGAATTTCAACCCATCAGGAGTCTACCCTACCACTTCACTGTGTGTCTATTTAGACTTCTTTACAGGGAGCAAGTTTCATTGACAAAGGGATAGGGTGTGAATCTTCCCTTCCTCCAGCTCCTGAGCCCAAGGTCAGATGGCAGAAGAGTTTCCTAAATAGAGCCTTCTGGAGTCTGGTGTGGATTTTATGTGGCCAAAGCCTGCTCTCTAGAGCAGACTGCATAGCAGTCTATGTTCAATAGGGCTGATATGCTTTATTATGGGATCCCAAACTAAGTCAGCAGATGCTCTCCTGGGCACCTCTAGAAAGAGCAAGCTGGAGTCGTTGGATTGTGGGGAAGGGGAACAAACAAACTAACAAAAAGACTGCCTTTACTGCTTAAAACTGTTCAGCTGACTTCATGAAAGAGACAAGTCACCAAATTTCATATTTGTTTTCAAGAACAGGACTAGGAGAAATAGGCTTGAATGGCCACAGGGGGCATTCTTATTAGACAGTAAGTTTTTCCTATCAGTAAAGGTTGTAGGCACTGGTATCTGTAGACCCCCCAAAAAATCCATACTGTGCATCCTTTTTTGGAAATATTTAAAGAAAAAACACAGAAAACTGTTTTCTAGGCTAGTTTTAAGTACAGTACTATCTAAAGTCAGGGAAAATAGATTGGTACAAATACTTGTTAATTAAGTTCAACCCAACAAACATTTATTAAGTCCATATTAAGTACAAAGCATTGATGCCAGGCAGTAGGAAAACAAAGACAATAAGGTAACATTCCCCATCCTACATTTGACTCAGAGGATAAAACATAAGCCTAATACAGTAAAAAAAAATTAATTTGAAGTGAGAGAATATTAACACCTGGGGCGATCAGGGAAGATTACATAAAAGAGGCCTGAACTCAGCTTTGAAAGAAGATAAGTATTCCTCAGATAGCAGGAGAAAGTGCATTATAGTTGTATGGAATGGCTTCTGCAAATGTACAAGAGAAGAAGATGGAATGTTGAGTTTGGAGACTGGCTAGTGGAGCAATTTGGCTGTTACTAAGAGTGTGTGAAAAGAAGCAATATGAAATGAAGCCTAGATGTCCTTTAAAGATCTTTCCATGCCTTTGAGTCTGTGAATTTATATTCTGATACATATGTATAAATAAGCACAGCCATGTAAAATAAGCAAATGCATGCATATATGTGTTCATGCACATGTGTGTGCACGCACACACACACACACACACACACACACACCTAACTTCAAGATGACTTGACTATTTATCTTACGACTTTAATGGTAAACCGCAGGTTTTCTATTTCCTGCTTTCTCTGTTACGAGAATGAATTCCCTTTCCTTTGCATCCATCAAAAAGAAGAATGGATCAGATGGATAATCCAATTTGATATCTTCTCCGACTTCAAGGAAAACTTCCAAATAGCATCTCATCAGAATCAGGGGAAATGGACCAAATACCAAATACTGCAGTCTGAGAACTGAGGGTAGCACCAAGACTTTGCTTTACCAAGAGCTAGTCTAGGACAAACAGGTTAAGATTTGTCAAAAAGGAAATAAGGGCAGTATCACCAAGGGGAAACACCTGAGTGACTGCTGTTTTCTCTTTCTATTCATGTCACTGGAGAGGAAGAACTTGTGGAGGGGACCAGTGTGACTTCTGTTATCAAAAGCAGTTTAACTATTGCTGCTAACTCACATTAATTTGCCTCAAATATGGTGTTTGAAGACTTCCAGAGTACTTTCCTCACAACTACATAGGTAGTGCTGATGGGATGCTTAGGTGCTTGTACTTGGACCTGATTTCCAAGATCATATTTCTCCCTAGCCTCAGGGCACTATCCCTGACAGTTTCCCGCCAGCCCAAGAACCCTATCTCTGGCAGTGACTCATGAGTGGACCCAGCACTATCTCTCTCTGTTACAAGAACAAGGTGACCTCTGTAGAATTTCCCTTGCATGAGCAGGACTCTCTTGTACCACTAGAACTATGAAGTACTGATGCCCACAGTTACCGTATACAATCCAGAGGTCAAGTTATAAATGCCAATTCCTGAAACTTTCTTGTTACAGACATAACAGACCAAAAATATACCCTTTAGGAATTCTCTCTCCACCTCCCCCTGGTTTCCAGTCATGAATGACATAGTTGTATGTTATGACCTAATTAGCATACTTGCCACATAATTCATTAGTTTTCCTATATAAGCTGTAGCATCATTTCTGTTAGGTTGCAAGTTTCCTAAGGAGCTCTGCCCACCCTGGCAGAATTCCTTAAGGACCTC
The DNA here is from genome assembly GCF_900497805.2 of Vombatus ursinus. Classification (NCBI taxonomy): domain Eukaryota; kingdom Metazoa; phylum Chordata; class Mammalia; order Diprotodontia; family Vombatidae; genus Vombatus; species Vombatus ursinus. The sequence goes on along the minus strand of NW_020940355.1, from coordinate 20,412,133 downwards.
TGTCCCCTGTATAGCATAACAATAAATCTTTGCCACCCTGACTCAAAGATGCTTGAATCTGTGAATTCGTTTCAGACGACCCTATCCTGTACTCCAGTCCTTGAGGGGTCTGAACCTCTCAGACCTCAACAGTGCCTACTATGTAGGTATTATTTTACTCAGTCTGCAGTTGAGAAAACTGAGGTTCAGAGCAGTACAGGAATTTACCAAGCTTTTTTTGTTCAGTCATTTCAGCCATGTCTGACTCTTCATGACCCTATTTGGGGTTTTCTTGGAAAAGATACTGGAGTGGTTTGCTATTTCCTTCTCCAGTTCATTTTACAGATGAGGAAATGAAGCAGACAGAGTTAAATATCTTGGCCAGGGTCACACAACCAGTAAGCATCAAACAAGACTCTAACTCAGGTTTCCTCTGACTCCAAATTCAGTGACTTTTCATTCTCTGATCTATCATTCCTTCCTTCCTTCTTTCTTTCTTTCCTTTTTTCTTTCTTTCTTTTCTTCCTTCCTTCTTTCTTTCCTTCCTTCCTTCTCTCCTTCCTTTCTTCCTCCCTCCTCTCCTTTTTTCCTTCCTTCCTTCATTCTTTCATTTGTTCAACAAATATTTATGGAGTGCTTTCAAAGACCAACTATTTGTCATGGCAGCGAGGTAGCACAGTATATTAAGCATTGGACCTGGAGTCAGGAAGACCTGAGTTCAAATCCTACCTCAAATACTTACTATCTATATGACCCTGGGCAAGTCACTTAACTTCTGTCTGCTTCAGTTTCTTCAATTGTAAAATGTGGCTAATAATATTACCTACTTCTTAGGGTTGTTGTGAAGATCAAATAAGATGCTGTTTGTAAAGTGTCTAGAACATTATTTATTTATTTATAATATTTATATTATATAGTATACATATAAATATGTTATATATATATATATATTTATATTATTTATATATTTATTAGTACCTAATAAATGCTTCCTTCCTTCCATGCCATGAAAAAGTATGAATAGAAGATTCTTGATCAAGGCAGTGTTTTGGAATGACCTGTACTTTAGGAAAATGAATTTGGCCACTCTGTGGAGGATGATTGGAGAGGAGAGACAATGGAGGCAGATAGACAGATGAGAAGTAATTAAAACCCAAATTACAGTGGTGATCATGTGAATAGAGAGAGAAAGAATCAACAAGTCTTGGTCACTGATTGTAGATGAGGGGATGTGAGAGGTAAGAGGAGACAAGCCAAAATGACTCTAGAGTTGACTCTATCTATATTACATAATCAGAAGAGGCATTTTTAGGGGCAGCTAGGTGGCACAGTGGATAGAGCACTGGCCCTGAAGTCAGGAGGACCTGAATTCAAATCCGGCCTCAGACCAAAACACTTGACACTTACTAGCTATGTGACCCTGGGCAAGCCAGTTAACCCCAATTGCCAAAAAAAAAAAAAAAATAGGCAGATCTCAACTGCCTTTATCAAAAAAAAAAGAAGAGTCATTTTTCATCCACTTGATGTTTTTTCCTTTATGGATGGCTGGTAAGATACCTTTTGAGGGCCCATGGATCTAATACTATTCTGGAGGATGGTGCCATCAGTCCCAATGTTATCTGCCTTTGCGACTTTCAGCAAATCACTCACTTTACAACTTTCAGCAAATCACTTACTTTCTCTGGACCTTAGTTTCCTCCTCTGCAAAATGAAATTGAACGAGATGACCTCTGGGGTTCCTCCGAACTCTAAATCTATGTTCCTATGATCTGCAAACAGCAATACTTGGAGAACCTCGATATCTATAATGGAATCCTTCTTCCATTCGGGATCCCAAGTACAGAATGTGGACTTCTACTTCAATGCCCCTGGCGAAGCTTTAGTGAGCACAGCCACGCCTTTTATTTTACGCCTTGTTTATATGGATAATGCTTTTTTTTTGTTGGCTGTCGTTCAGTCACTTTCAGTGGTGTTTGACTCTTCATGACTCCATTTGGGGTTTTCTTGGCAAGGATACTGGAGTGGTTTGCCATTTCCTTCTCCAGCTCACTTTACAGATGAGGAAACTGAGGCAAATAGGGTTAAGTGACTTTTCTAGAGTCACACAGCTATTAAGGTTCTGAGGCTGAATTTGAATTCAAGTCTTCCTGACTCCAGATAGGGCTCTTTATCCACTGTGCCACCTAGCTGCCCAATGATACAGATAATGAGGGGGGTTCCTTAAACGAGGTTTTCTTTGTTGTTGCAACTTTCAAGGAATCTCACACATTAAGAGAGACACCTTGCTGGAAGCCAGCCTTTCAAGGGATGTTCTATTGTCCTGAGTTAAATACATTTTGGTAACCAAAAAACAATAAACATAACAAGGGTCTTGTATTCCTTTCACCCGCTAGTTATTTGTGTGACTATAAACACATGGCTTGTTGCAGAAAATCATATCCAAAGATAGCCATTCCCCTTCCTCTATTTTCATCGAGGACACCTTCAAAACAGGAATGGGCCATTTTCACAAAAAAGTTTAAAGTTGAGAAATTAGGCATGTGAGTCAGTAGTTGCTGATATCTTCTCAATCACTTTTTTTTTTTTTTTTGTAATAGTACCATCTGTGGTCTTTCCCTTTAAAAAAATTCCCTTCTTTAAAGTATTTTGAAAATTGATCATTTTGAAACTGAGCTACCTCTAATGCATATTTCTTCTCTATACTTTGGGTAGGATATAGCCACTCTTCCTGATTTCATCTTCTTGTATGCCTTTTTAAATTCTTCATTAGCACTTCCAGCATTGCAGTATTAGAATCCACAAGTAGAAGTTCCACTGTCAACAATCAACTGATCAATCAGCCAAGCATTTATTAAGTGCCCACGGTGTAGCTGGCACTGTTGAAGCACAAAGCACACAAAGGCAAAAGTGACAGTGTCTGCCCTCGAGAGGCTTTCATTCTAACGGGGAAAGATGACAAATCTGTTCCACTTAACTTAGATTTGTCTCTTCCCGCTTTATCTATAAATGCTCTTGGGGTAATATTGCTTAGTTGACCATGTGCTAAGCTTTCTACTAGTTCATCTGCTCTCTCTGCTGCTATTCATGCTTTGTGAAACAAAACTGTTTATGGTCTTTTGTCATCCTCTCCTGCTGTCATTCAGTTGTTTTGGTCATATCTGACTCTTCATTACTTCATTTAGGGTTTTCTTGGCAAAAGTACTAGAGTGATTTGACATTTCCTTCTCCAGCTCATTTTACCGGTGAGGAAACTGACACAAAGAAGAATAAGTGACTTGCCCAGGGTCACACAGCTAGTAAGTATCTGAGGCCAGATTTGAACTCACATCTTCCTGACTCCAAGCCCAGAGCTCTAGCCATTGGGCTACCTAGCTGCCCCTCCTCTGTAAGGTACTGCAAATGAGTTTGTATTCTCAATGAGTCTTACTTTTGCCTGCCATGGCTTTTTGCTTGTCAAACAGAACTGATGTTTGCTGGCTGATGCAGTTTTCAGATTCTTTTGGTCTCTTCGTGGCGCCCACAGTTTTACATTAATTAAACATTTCAGTGAACGAATGGAAATAATCAAAGTCATTATCTTTACTGCACTTTTGTCCATTTCCCATTTTTCAGAGTCAATAGCTTATTTAAATAAATCAAGCTGGAACTATTATGATTTCACACAGCGTTTTCTTCTCATTTGCTCTTTAGCCTTTCTTCTAATTTAGTATGGATTTTATGTTTTATTTCACCACTTGATGATCTGACAGAACACAATTGATTCTAAAATGACTGCCAAGTCAGTGCACATCATTTCCAATCAAATATACCTGTATTCAATTTCATTGCTGTTATGTTGTTCAATGTCTTCCAACTTTCTCCCCGAAGAATTTGTTCAGGGTACATGTAGAAGGTTTCTGAAAATAGTGAATCTTCTCTGGACTTACTCTCCCAACTTGGACTTCGACTAGCAGGTCAGGTTCCCAGAGGATGGCTCCTACTCTTCTTAAGGCTGCTCTAGGGATAAGTCTGAGGGGATGTAGCTTCTAATATAAAATTAGATATTATATAATATATTATATTATTATTAATTAATATTTGTATTATCTAATATATAATAGGTTAATAAGCCTCCACCAATGTGCTCCCAATATCATTTCACTAGTTGACATCTCTTCAATCACAATTATCCAATTAACATCAATTAGCTTTTATAAAGGGATATTTATTGAGGTTTAACAAAGAAACACAACTCCTCCTCCAAACAAAAATTTAGAAGAACACGTACCCCTCTACACCACACAGTCTCTGTGGAGAGTGGTCTCAAACTTGAAGTGATTGGTATACAACATTCTCCATTCCTCTTACCCATACCCACCCCCTCCAAATCAGGATATATTTTCCTTCATGCACATACACAAAGTCCCTGAGGAGACAGTTACCATCAAATCCTGGTGTCTTTTTCTCCTTTCTCCAGAATCCCCACTAAGTCTCCTTCTGAATATGGAATAGCCAATGGACAGGTTGCTCCCTTGCCTAGCTTAGCTGGCTCTTTGATGGACTCTGCAGGAATGGCTCCTGACTGAACTCAGCTGCTTGTGGCTATCAGAAAACTCTTCTGTCAAAACCAGCTGTGGGACTTCTTGTGTCTCCTCTTTTGACATTGCTGAGGTTGAAACTTGATCTTTTCTGTCTCTGGGTTCACCTGAGATCAGAAAAGAATAAGCACAAAAGTCCAAAAAGACAGAGGCACCGGCTATTCATGGCCATACGGTGGCTAAGTAGGGGAGGAGCTCCCCCATCCAGCAGCATACAGAAGTTCTTGTACTGCTCACACCAGGGATTGTATGCACACCCAGATGCAGCTCAACAGCCAATTAAAAGGCTTTCCATTATCACACGATAAGTTGATGGGAAACACCAAAGAACACCTATGTGCTCTGAAATAGAGGCAAGGGTCCCTCCTTTACATATGCTCAGAAGTAGGTTCACCAAGCCATCATGTGGGCTGGAACCAGGCAGGGCATATCATGCCTGCTCTAAGAACTGGACTCTCATCGACCAATCCCTCATAGTCATCAACAGGCCCTTGGATTGTTAAGTTGCTCAATTGCAAATCATATTTTCCCTTATACTTATCTTCCCAATGAAGTTACTAGACTTGAGTTCTTCAGCAAGCCTTCCCAACCCCTCTTAATTCCAATGTCTTCCTTTTGTGAATTATTTTCTATTCATCCTGTATATAGTTTACTTTGTATATATTTGTTTGCATGCTGTCTCCCCCATTAGATTGTAAGCTCCTTGAGGGCAGGGACTGTCTTTTGCCTCTTTTTGTATCCCCAGTGTTTAGCACAGTGCCAGACATATAGTGGGTACTTAATAAATATTTAATGAGTAAGTTGAGAAAATAGGCATGTGAGTCAATAGCTGGTGATATCAAGGCACACGGGAACTCACTTTGCTGGATTTTGCCACATTTCTCATAGAATCCCTCTACTTCTTCATCCTCTGCAGTAGATATTGGTGCAGAAGTTGTAGTGATGATGATGATGATGGTAATTTTCTTACACTCCTTACGGTCACTGCAAGGCACATGAAGATATTTCTTCAATGATACAATGATACAATGATACCAATTCTACTAACTCTTTCTACCAATATCCTGAGGAGAGCCTGTGAGCTAGACTTTTATATGGATGCAATATTGGTATGCCTTCAGATTCAATTTAGGAGGGGCAGCTAGGTAGCACAGTGGATAGAGCACTGGCCCTGGAGTCAGGAGAACCTGAGTTCAAATCCTGCCTCAGTCACTTGACACTTACTAGCTGTGTGACCTTGGGAAAGTCACTTAACTCCGTTGCCTAGCAAAACATACAAAAAAAGATTCAATTTATGATTGGCAATATGGAAGTGACTGGCTTGTTGGACAAAGATATAGAGCATGATTAAGTAAATTCATCTTTGTAGGTGGTTTAAAGCCCTTTGAGGACATCATTATCTTTTCCGACACCCAGATTCATGAACTTAAACTCATATTTGCCTTGCCTTTCCTTTCAGTCCCCATATCTACTCAGCTGCCAAGGTTTATTGATTTTTAACTGCATAATATATCTCATAGCCGCCCTCATCTCTTCACTTATATCATCTCATCATCTCTCACTTCCATGATATTAACAGTCTGATTGGCCTCCCTGCTTCCAGAATCTCTCCCTCTCAATTCAACCCTTTACACAGCTGCTGAAGTAATGCACATTCTCCATTCAGCCACTAAAGTGATTTTCCTTCTTAATGCACAAATCACACTCCTACAAAAGAACTTTCAGTGGCTCCCTTTGCCCCTAGGAAAAATATCAATCAATCAATCAATAAACATTTAGTAAGTACCTACTATATGCCAAGCACCGTGCTAAGCATTAGGGATACAAAAAGAGGTAAAAGACAGTCCCTACCCACTAGAAGCTTACAATCTAATGGAGGAGAAACATGCAGACAAGTATGTACAAAGCCAGCTATGTACAGAATAAATAGGAAATAACAGAGGAAAGGCACTAAAGTTAAGAGAGGCAAAAAAAGTTAAGAGGCAAGGTTTCCTGCAGAAGGTGGGATTTTAGTTGAAACTTAAAGAAAGCCAGGGAGGTCAGTAGTTGGAGAAGAGGTGGAAGAGCATTCCAGGCATGAGGGAAAGCAAGAGAAAATGCCTGGAGCCCAGAGATGGAGGGTCTTATTCATGGAACAGACAGGAGACCAATGTCACTGGGTTAAGGAATATGTGTCAAGGAGTAAGGTGTAAGAGGACTGGAAAAGTAGGAGGGTGTTATGTTATAAAGGAATGTGAATGCCAAACAGAGCATTTTGTATTTGATCCTGGAGGTAACAGGGAGATGGTGGAGCTTATTGAAGGGGAGTGGGGTGTGCGTATGACATGATTGGATCTGTGCTTTAGGAAAAGCACTTTAGTGGCTGAATGGAGGATCGATTACAATGGAAGAGCCTAGGGGCAGGAAGACCCACCAGCAAGCTATTTCAGTGGTCCAGATGTGAGATGATGAGGACCTGGACTGGAATGGTAGTACTGTCAGAGGAGAAAAGGTGGTGTATTCAAGAAATGTTGCAAAGATAAAATCAACAAGCCTTGGTAAGAGCTTGGTTATGGGGACTGGGGTATAAAACATAGTGAGTTGTCAAAGATGACACCCGAGTTGTGAGCCTGAAGGACTAGAAGAATAGTGCTGCCCTCTACAATTACAGGGAAGGGGGGAGGATTTAGGAGAAAAGATAATGAGTTCTGTTTTGGACATATTGAGTTTAAGATGTACTGGACATCCAGTTGGAGATGTATGAAAGGCAGTTGGAGATGTATGAAAGGCAGTTGGAGATGTGATATTGGAGGTCAGCAGAGAGATTGGAGTAGGATAGATAGATTTGAGAATCATCAGTATAGAAATAGTAATTAAATCCATGAGAGCTGATGATATAATCAAGTAAAGTTGTAATAGAGAAAGAAGAGACGAGAGCCTATGACAGAACCCTTGGGGCACCTAGGGTTAGAGGGTATGATCTAGAAGAGAATTCAGCAAAGCAGACAGAGAAGGAGGGGTTAAATAGATAGAAGGAGAATCAGGAGACAGTGGTGTCCTGAAAACCTAGAGCGATAAAGTATTAAGGAAAAGAGGGTAATCAATAGTGTCAAAGGCTGCAGAGAAGTCAAGGACATTGACAACTGACAAAAAGCCATTGGATTTGACAACTAAGTGATCATTAGTAACTTTGGAGAGATGAGTTTTTTGGAATGATAAGGTTGGAAGGTGGATTGCAAGGGGTCAAGATGAAAGTGAGAGGGTCTTCTCAAGGAGTTTAGCCATGAAGGGCAAAAAAAACACAATAGTTAGTAGGGATGGAAGGATCGAGTGAGGGCTTTTTTTGAGGATGGGTAAGATATGGTCATCTTTTTAAGCAGTAGGAAATGAACCAGTAGACAGGGAGAAATTGAAAATAAGTGAAAGAGTAGGTATGTCTGTGAGAGCAGTCTGTTGGAGACCAGATGGAATGGGTATCTTGAACAAGTAGAGGTGTTAGCCTTGGTAAAGCTGCTTCAACAGATGAGACAGGGGGAAAGAGGTAGCGGCAGAAGTTGTCTAAGTAACATGAGATGAGAAAGAAAAGCAAAGAGGAAACTCATGGTGAATGGTCACAGTTTTTTTCTGTAAAATATGAGACATAGTTTTTAGCTGAGAGTGCAGGGTGGGGGGAGCCCTGAGAGATGTGAATAGGAATGAAAAGATTTGGAAGACCCTCTGTGGAGAGTAGCATGCTAATGATTTGATAAGAGGGGTAAAGTAGGATTGCCTGGCAGCAGTGAGGGCCTTGGTAAGGCAGCGCAACAAATCTGTAGTGGACCTAGTCAGAACCGTTACATGATTTTCTTCACTTTTGTTCAGTAGCACATGTATAGGAACAAAGACGATGAATAGTGGGAATGATCCGAGGCTGAGGCTTGGCTGGGCATAATTGGGAATATAATAAGGATGCTAAGGAATTCAAGTGGACTAGAGTATACATTTGAATTGGTTCACAAAAGGATTAAGATGAGGAGAAGAGGAGAGAGTTGCTATGTAGGGGAGATGATCTGGGAGAAAATTGAAGGGCCAAGCAATTGGAGGTCATGGTATGGATGAAGAGTAGGGTTTGAAAGAGAAGGAAGAGAAGTGAAAAGTCAATATGCTACGGTCAGATAAGGGGATTTCAGAATTCTTGAACATAAAAGGGTGGGTGATTTGTGGGTGATGGTAAGATCAAGAGTATGACCGTCTTTGTGCATGGCTAAGGTGAGGCAGAGGAGTAGCTTGTGGGAAATGAGCAGGTTGAGGAACCGAGTAGTTAGGGTATTTGAAGGAAAGTCAATACGAATGTTGAAGTCCCATAGTGTGAGGGCAGGAATTGGAGAGAAAATTTGTGGGTCAGGTATAAACTAAGTCAGATTTTTGAGGCCCTCCACAATCTGACTTTATTCTCCCAATCAAGTGTAAGTTGAGGGCAGGAGCTATTTCATCTTTGCCCTTGTATCCCCCTAAAATAATCCCTGGCACAAAGTGGGAGCTCAAAAATTCCTCTTGAATTGAATTGAATTGTGATTGTTCACACACTCTGTATTTCCTCCTTTACTACCCTGCAACCATCACAGTAGAATCAATAATGGAGCTACACAGCACTTGGAAACATTGTATATTTGTAACTATTTCGTGGGTTGCCAAGGCCAAAGAAATTAATTAGCCAGCCTGCTGGTTTCGACCCTTATCATGCTTAGCTAGGCTAGTACTAAGTCAGTCTGAGTGCTTACCATTTGCCAGGCACTTTGCTAAGCTTTGGGTGGAAGTGGAGGGGGGGGCAGTAATAAAGAAATGCAAAAACACTCCTACTCTCAATTTCATTCTAACAAATGCACAGATCTGATGCATTCTCCATTCAGCCGCTAAACTGATTATCCTTCTTAATGCACAAATCACAAGCCAGACAAAAGAATTTTCAGGGGCTCCCTTTGCCCCTAGGATACAATATCAATCAATCAATCAATCAATAAACATTTATTAAGTATCTACTATGTGCCAAGCGCTGTGCTAAGCATTAGTTTTGGAGTCAGACAGACCAAAGTAACCGAACGACAGCAGAAGAATTTTTCCTCCAATTGCTTGTTCCTTCAATTTTCTCCCAGGTCATCTCCTCTACATAGGAACTCTCTCCTCTTCTCCTCATCTTGATCCTTGGTGAACCAATTCAACTATATATTCTGTTCCTCTTGAATCCCTATCATCCTTATTATATCCCCAATTATACCCAGCCAAGCCTCAATCTCGGATCATTCCCACTATTCATTGCATTTGTTCCTATACATGTGCTACTGAACAGAAGTGGAGAAAATCATGTAACTCTTCTTACCGAGTCCACTACAAATTTGTTGCACAGCCTTAACTAGGCACTCACTGCTGTTGGGTCTTGAAGGCAGGCAGGGAAGCCAAGAGGCAGAGGTGAAGATGGAGAGCATTCCAGGCATGGGAGTGCTATATATGAGGACATGGAAGGCCAGTGTCTCTCACTGGCCATAAAGATGTTCTTGTAGAAGGAAGTTGATAAACATATGCGCCGATGTAAATGCTGTTACCACTAATGACCACAGTGTTCATGGCATCTATGTCACTGCACCTTGTAAGGGAATAGATGTAGCCATGGTTCCTGGGAATGATGATCTGAGGAAGAGAGGACCTTATCAGTGTCTTACTGCAGTCAGCCAACACAACTTGTCACCTGGACAAAGTTCCTATCCTTTCCAGCTTAGCAACACCAGATAGAGCTGGTGTAGACTGCAGGGAACCAGGATGACCTCTACACCACAACAAAGTATTCAAGTAGGACGTTAGTGGAGATTTTAAGACCAAGAAGTAAATTTGACCTCATAGCTCTCCTCAAGATTTGCTGGGATGATGGACTCCACAAATGGAAGATGACAATGGAAGGCCTTCTGTAGAACTTAGGGTGCTCTTAACACAGACAAGTCTTCCAGAATTTATCACTAGAGGACAATTGGCCTAGAGATTTTTTCCTCCCATTTACCTATTATTTAGTATCCACTTATCTCAACTTCTCCCACAAATGGACTAAGTATCCTGCAACCACAACAGGAGAAGCACAGAAATTAAGGTTCTGAACACAGCAATGAGTTGAACTTTTTACATATCCCTTCCTAAAACAAGGAAACAAGCTAATTAAGCTCTTTCTAGTCACTTCCAATAAACTTTCTCCTAAACAAAAACCATTTAAAGAAGCTTTTACATTTTTGCCATTACTTAGAGCTCTAAAAGGAGTAGGAAGATTGAAGTAGAACATGTAAACATCTTTCAGTAACTCCCAAAAATTTTGGTTCCAGTCCAGCTTTTTTTAAAAACGGCCCCAGCTAAGACCAAGCTGATTTCAGATGTTATCTGAGCTAGTCTGACAACCCTGCTCATCATTCATTTTCCCCAACACTCACTGTGCCCAGACTGATGCCAAGAACAAACATCTCATCTGTGTCTTGTAAATCATCCCCTTGCACGCAAATAGTCTAAGCACCGCTGTTGTTTTTCACGCGCAGAAGCAATCTCATCCAAAGAAATGCCCTCTTCATCAGCTTTCATCTTCACATACTGCACAGACAAGCAAGTCAGCCACCCCGTGACATCCCTGTCCCTGTGCCTTGCTAGGCACGGCATTATCCTGTCAGAAGCTGTGTGGATGTGAGGAAAACAGAATTGCAGTCTGACAGATGTATGCTGCTTGTACCTCAGTGTCACTGATCACTGTCGTTGCTCCATCTGTTCCTAAGTCGGAGGATAGCCAAGGGAATAACTAAGTTCCCTTTCACCAGAAGAAATCTCTTATGGGATTGGGGCAGAACACACGTAGGCACAAAGTCACTTATTTCTCTAAACTTGAGTGAAGTGGAGAACCACATTTAGCAATACATTTTTTAGGAGGGAAAGGGCCAACCCTACTAAGCTCTTCTACCCCAAATTCTGACTCTAGAACAGGAATTCTTCACCTTTTTTGCATCACAGACCCCTTTGGCAATTGGTAAAAACCATATGGACATTCTACAGAACGATGTTCTTACATGCATAAAATAAAATACATAGGATTACAAAGGAAACCAAAATACAGTTTCCAAAACATCAATATGACAACTATATTTAAAACTATTATTAAATACTTGTTATAACATTAACTTATTCAATTATAAAATTAATAAAAAAATTTATTATTATATCATATTGTTATAAATAAATATAAATAAAATTATTATTATAAAATTAATATAAAATTGTTCAGTAGTTTTCAGTCATTCCACTCTTTGTGACCAATTTGGAGTTTTCTTGACAAAGATACTAGAGTGGTTTGCCATTTCCTTCTCCAGATCATTTTACAAATGAGAAACTGAAGCAAATGGTTAAATGACTTGCCCAGGGCCACACAGCTACTTAAGTGTCTGAGGCCAGATTTGTATTCAGACTGTACTTCCTGACTCCAAGCCCAGCATTCTATCCTCTGCTTCACCTAGCTATATAATAAAATGTAGTTGTACAAAAATAAAGTCATGGATCCCAGATTAAGAATCCCTGCATTTAGATCAATGACTGGGGTATAGAACATCTATAAGAAGATCCTATGATGCTGGGGACAGTAGGTAGAACTTCTAAGGAAAGGCTTCTTGCTGCTGTTATCATCCAAAGGATAATATTCTATTCTTGCCTGCTGTCAGATTTATGAGGTGAAGAAGACTTCATAAACACCATTAGTAACTAATTCCATCTCTAAGGTAATTTTTTAATGCGAATAGAGCTTTCTGCCTGTTTAGTTACTCAAAAATTCAGTGTCATTATTTGAAGAGGAGGAAATAACTACCCAAATCATAGTCCGAGCCCTCATCCAATGTCTTACCCTATCATTATACATACCAAAGACACATAAAATACAACTGCAAAAGAATTTGACTGAGACATGAAATCAGATATAGATATAGATAGGTAGATACGTAGATAGGTAGATAGATAGATAGATAGATAGATAGATAGATAGATAGATAGATAGATAGATAAGGAAGTCAATTAAATAGTGAAACATTCTCTGTATCTATACACAAAGGGGTTCATGGGTTTAAGTGAATTATGGACTCATAGAAAGAAGCTTAGAGGTCCTTTCTCCAAACACCTCATTTTACACATGAGGAAACTGAGGCCAAAGGAGCTTTAGTGACTTGCCCAGAGTCAACAGGTAGTAGGTCACAAAACTAGGATTCAAAGTCCAGGGACTCCAATATCAACCATCTTTCCAATGCACCATGATGCCTCAAATCTATACTATCAAAGGAGCTATAATCTAATTCCCCTTTAGTCTCTCTAACTCCCCAAAATAGTCCAAGGACATAGTCATTTATTTGTAGTCACTTCACACCCACAGTCTAAGGAAGGGTAAGAGAGGATTAGCACATAGTGAAGTCTCCTCTCCTCTCAGCTCTATTGTCATCAATATCATAGTCCAGATGGGACACCAGGATTGAGGATGCCATGACCACCAACCCAGGTGATCATCCTTTCTCACTCTCTCTCAACCATAGTGCTACATCTTGCCACTCCCATCTGCTTAAACCTTTGACACTTTCATTGAAACCTCCCATCTTCTAGAATTTCTGTGCCAGAAAAAGAAAGTCTGCAGGAAATTTGTGTTACATCAAGTGTAATGAGCTTTAAGATGGAATAAATAGGGGAGGAAGCTAGATTGATCCTTGATCCAATGGGTGAAGTGCTTTGCTTATAGTAGAGGTTCAATAAACTTTCATTGAAGGATGGGAAGGAAGGAAGGAGGAAGAGTGAGAGGGGAGAGAAGGAAGAAAGAGAAGGTAAGAAAGAAGGGAGGAATGAAAGAAAGAAAACAAGCATTTATTAAGTGCTGTCAATATGCTGGATACTATACAAATATTATCTCAATTGATCCTTATGACAACTCTGGAAGGTAGGTACTATTATAATCCCCATTTTAGAGTTGAAGAAACGGAGACTGATACAGGTTCAGTGACTTCCCCAGGGTCATACAGCTGGTAAAAGTCCGAGGCTGGGTTTGAATTCAAGTCTCCCTGAATTCAGGCCCAGTGTTCAATCCACAGTGCCACTTAGCTGCCTGTAGGGAATAAGCAAATGAACAAAGAAATGAAGGAAAGGAGAAGGGAAGGAAGGAAAAGAAAGGAAGTGAAGGAGAAAGCAAAAAAAGAGGGAATGCTGAACTCAAATCCTAGAAAACACTACAGCCTTTCCTAAAATTGGGTGGTGAGTGGGCATTGGAATTATCAGTTCTTCTGTTTTAATCTTTTTTTTCATACTTTCCTGTTACCATGTCTAGTCTTTATAACTCTGTGATGTCATGACAGAAAGCTGAAGATGTACCCTTCCGCTCTCATATTTAATCTTACTAAGAGAGTATATCTTTTTTTTGTTACTGAAATTCTTGATTATTATTTTATTCAGAGTGAATTTCACATTTTTTTTAATTTTTAACATGTGTTTTTAAAACTTTGGGTTACAAATTTTCTCCCTTCCTCCCTCCCCACCCACCCTCTTTGAAAAGGCAAGCATCTCAATACAAGAGTATAGATGTGTAGTAATGCAAAACACTTCCATAGTAGTTCTGTTGTGAAAAACTAAGTGTATTTCCCATCATCCTATCCTACCCCCCATTTATTATATTCTCTCTTTTGACTCTGTCCCTCCTTAGAAGTGTTTGCTTTTGATTATCCCCTCCCCCAATCTGCCCTCCCCTCTATCAACCCCCTGCTCTCTTGTCCCCTTCCCCCCTTATTTTCCTGTAGGGTGAGATAGATTATTTCCATACCCCATTGTGTATGTTATTCCCTCCTTAAGCCAAATTCTATGAGAATAAGATTGACTCATTCCCTCTCACTTTCCCCCATTTCCCCTCCATTGTAACAGCCTTTTCTTCTCTGTTTCATGTAAGATAACTTACCCCATTCTACTTCTCCCTTTCTCCTTCTCCCAGTATAATCCCCTCACCCCTTAATTTTATTTTCCAGATATCATCCCTTCATCTTTGACTCATCCTGTGCCCTCTACTTATCTATCTATATATACATATAATTTTTTCCCTCCCACTACCCTAATACTGACAAAGGACTCTTGAGTTACAAAAAGCATCTTTCCATGCAGAAATGTAAACAGTTCAACCTTAGTAAGTCTCTTATGATTTCTCTTTCCTGTTTACCTCTTCCATGTTTATTGAGTCTTGTATTTGAAAGTCAAATTTTACATTCAGCTCGGGTCTTTATCTCAGGAATGCTTGAAAGTCCTCTATTTCATTGAATGACCATTTTTTACCCTGAAGGATTATACTCAGTTTTTCTGGGTAGGTGATTCTTGGTTATAGTCCTATCTCCTTTGCCCTCCAAAATATCATACTCCATGCCTTCTGGACCCTTAATGTAGAAGTTGCTAAATCTTGTGTTACCCTGATTGTGTTTCCACAATACTTGAATCGTTTCTTTCTGGCTGCCTGTAATATTTTCTCCTTAACCTGGGAACTCTGGAATTTGGCTACAATATTCCTAGGAGTTTTACTTTGGGGATCTCTTTCAGGAGGTGATCGGTGGATTCTTTCAATTTCTATTTTGCCCTCTGGTTCTAAAATAACCCTAACCCTTGATAATTTCTTGAAAGATGATGTCTAGGCTCTTTTTTTTGATCATGGCTTTCAGATAGTCCAATAATTGTTAAGTTCTCTCTCCTGGATCTATTTTCTGGGTCAGTTGTTTTTCCAATGAGATATTTCACATTCTCTTTTATTTTTTCATTCTTTTGGATTAGTGTTACAGTGCCTTGATTTCTCAAATTGTCACTAGCTTCCAATTTCTCCATTCTAATTTTTAAGGAAGTATTTTCTTCAGTAATCTTTAGGACTTCCCTTTCCATTTGGCCAATTTTGCTTTTAAGGGCATTCTTCTCCTCATTGGCTTTTTGAACCTCTTTTGCCATTTGGGTTAGGCTATTTTTTAAGGTGTTATTTTCTTCAGTATTTTTTCGGGTCTCCTTTAGCATCACTCTCAGTTATTCCTCTACTTCCCTTACTTGCTTCTCAAAATCCTTTTTGAGCTGTTCCATGGCCTGGGACCAATTCATATTTTTCTTGGAGGCTTTGAATGTAGGAGCTTTGGCTTCATTGTCTTCTTCTGGTTGTATGTTTGGTCTTCTTTGTCACCAAAGTAAGATAATATAGTCTGACTCTTTTTGCACTGCTTGCTCATGATCCCAGCCAATTACTTGAGTTATAAACTCTTTGTTAAGGTAGGGCACTGTTTTCAATGTGAAGAATATACTGTCCGAAGCTTCAGGGGTTTGTACAGATGTTTTGAGAGATACTTCTAGGGACCTGTAAATTTTCAGTTCTTCCAAGGTCCTGTGATCAAGGGCCTGTGCTCTGCTTTATGAGTGACCACAAGCACTCTTTTCTACCTTGGAACTGTGAGGAGGATTCCCTCTCCACAGCCACTACAAGCTCCACCATGCCAGCACTCCTCCTCGCCCCAGGACCACCACCCAGAATTGTGACCCAGATCCAAGCACAGGCAAAGCAAGAGAATCCTGCACCAACAGAGAGATCCCTGCAATTCCCCTCTGATCAGCCACTTGATTCCCCCTCAGTCTGTGGACCGGAAGCTCAGGAGGCAGCCACCGCTCTGGGGCCAAGCTCAGGGCATGAGGCTGGAATCTCAGCATGCTTCTCTCTCACCACCGCAGAAACAAACTTTTCCCACTGACCTTCTAGGTTGTCTTTGGTGTTCATGGGTTGAGAAGTATGAAAACCGCCACAGCTGCCTGCGATTAAGTCCTCTGAGGCCTGCACACCCACGCCAAACTGAGCTCCTCTACCTGCCCAGCGTGATATACCTTTCTGATCAACCATTCATGCTGTCTTGGGCTGTAGATTTGTTTCTCTCTGTCTTTTTGTGGGTTCTGCTGCTTTAGAATTTGTTTAGAGACATTTTTATAGGTATTTGGAGGGGTTTGAGGGAGAGCTCAAGCAAGTCACTGCTTTTACTCTATCTTGGCTCCACCCCCGACTAAGAGAGTATATCTTGAAAGATCAAGAAACTAAGAAACAACTTTGGACAGTTCATTTTTCCAAGAGCTAGGAGGACCTTTTGCCAGATATTTGAAAAGAGCTGCAAAATGCCCAGATTCACTGCCATTTACATCTTTCTGGTCTCCCTTTTAAAAAATATGTAAGATAAAAAGAATGTCACCTCCACAGATGATTAAATGTATATTCAGGTTACTCCCAGAGGTTTTTAAATCCAAAAGGGCTTTATGGGCCAAATTCCATTCCAATGAACTTGGAAGAGTTTAGAAATTTCGCTGGTCATTTCCTTTGCAGCCTGGAGCTAACAGCTAGGGATCCATTCTTGTGGTTTGCCGCCAAAGCCTGCCTTAACCCAAACTCCAAAATATACCTGCCAGGACCACTTGGCAGCCTGCAAAAAACTCCCTCAGCCACAGGACAGAATGTATTCCATGGTGACATAGCCAATTCAACTCTTTTTAAATGCGAGCAAACATGTTTAGATATTTTAATTAACTGCTAAATTTTATAGACTTTACTCAGTCCCCATTCTTCCTCACTTTTCTACAGTTTTTGAAACTATTAGCCATGCCCTCCCCTTATATATCTTAAATACAAAGTGGCATTCATTCCTGGAGTCAGGATGACATTAGTCTGAATATAGCCTTAGATATATACTGGCTGTATGACCCTTGACAAATCACTCAACCTCTATTTGCCTCAGTTTCCTCACCTATAAAATGAGGATAATAATAGCATCTACCTCCCAGGATTGTTGTAAGGATAAAATGAGATAATATTTGTAAAGCACTTTGGATTGTATTTGTTTCTTACATTTAATTTTTATTTTATTTCCTCTCAATTACGTGTAAATAAAAGTTTTAACATTCACTTTTTTTAAATTTTGAGGTCCAATTCTCTCCCTCCATCCCTTCCTTTCCCCATCCTTGAGAAGGCAAGCAATTTGATATAGATTACATACATGCAGTCATACAAAATATTTTCTTCTTAACTATATTATGAAATAAAACACAGGCCAAATAATAATAATAAAGTAAAAAAGTATGTAAAGCACTTTGTAAATCTTGAAGTGCTATATAAATTCTAATTCTTCTTATCATCGTCATCATCACCCTCATCATCATTATGGCCCAGAGAAATTGCCCTTGTCTTTCATGACACTGCTCTCTCCCTGCCATTCTCCCCCTATTTGTCTGATCACTCTTGTTCAGTGTCCTTAGCTAGTTCCTGATCCCTCCTTTCCCTCTAACTTCCCCAAGTCTCTGTCCTGGGCCCTTTTCTTTTCTGTCTCTCCATGATTCCATGAATTCAAACATCATCTGTTTGCAGATGACTTCCAAACCTAGATATTGAACCCCAGCCTCTCCCCTAAATTCTAGCCCTACATCGACAGCTCCTGCCGGACATCTCTACCTATATATATAATACGGACATCTACAACTCAACAAGTCTGAAACTGAACTCACAATCTTCCCCACTAAACATGCTCTCCTCCAACCCTGCTCTGTGGTGGGTGCCATGACACTGTCAGTAATCCAAGTTCACAACCTTCATCGTCCTTGACTCTTCCCTCTCCATCACTCTTCATGTGTAATCAGTTTCTAAGCTCTATCTCCACAACATCTCACATCCCTGCCCTTCTCTCCATTTCTATAACCACTACCCTAATTCAGGACCATATCACTTTTTACCAAAAATAGCTTCCAAATTTGTTGTCCTGTTTCCACTATCTCCCCTCCCAATCCATCTGCCACACATTGGCCAAAATAAACTTCCTATTTTTCCTCTCCACGAGACTGGCCCTGTTACTCCCCTCCTCAAAAACCTTCAGTGGCTTTCTACTGCTGCTGAGCATAGAAGTCAGACTCTTTAGCCTGGCATTTAGGTCCCTACACAATCTGATTTTCATGTGCTTTTACAACTTTATTTCATTTTAGTCCCCTCCATGCACTCTATTTCCATTGAAGAGGGACTAATAGCTAAACTCAACATTCCAACTCCTATTTTCATGGAGTCTCATAAGCTATTTCCCTGTGCTGGGAATATAATTCCTTCTTCCTATCTATGTCCCAGAATCCTTATCTTCTTTCAAGGTCAGCTCCCTTGCCATCTTCTCTGTGACGTCTTCTAAGCTCCCCCAACTGTTAGTGGTCTCTCCTTCAATTACCTAATTTTTTTTTGTCAATGTATATGCTGTGTCAGACCCTCACCCTTGCTCTGGAGTAGCTCCTGGTACACAGGCACTGCTTCTTTTTTCTCTTTCTATCCCCAGGACCTCCCTAGCATGGTTTCCTTACAGATATTAAGTATTTAACAAATGTTTGTTGAATTGAATTGAATACACATAAGGAAAAAATTTGAGAAACATTAAGCCAGGCCTGACACCCAGCTTTGGTTTCACGTGAAAATGACCTATCGTATTTCTAACAAAGAAACTGCCTGCGTTCTTTTGTTGCAGGGGAATCTGGTTGTAGCAGAATTTGTTTATACTATCACTCGAAAAAAGCAGGCTGTAGGCTGGCACTTGGATATATTTTGCTATGAAAGGACTTTGCACCATCACAGTTTTTGTTGTTGTGGGATATGATCTGTACATAGAAGGTAAAATAGTGAAAAAAACATGAGGACAGATTTGGAATATGCTTATATTATTCTAAGTGATTTTTCTTCCATACAAGTCTGGGTGTAAGGGTAGAGAATTACAACAGGAAGAAAGAAAAAAAAAAGGATGAAGGTTAAAAATGAATTTTCTGAGTCAGCAGTGGTAACCCCTGTGCACCTCAGTTTTCTCAATTATAGAATGGAGATATTAATGGGACATACCAGAGTTGTTGTGAGGATCAAATGAAATAATATTTGCAAAGCACTTAGCACAGTGTCAGGCACATTTGTAGTTCTTCAGTCGTTTCAGACGTGTCTGACTCTTTGTGACCCCATTTGAGATTTTCTTGGCAAAGATACTAGAGTAGTTTGCCATTTCCTTCTCCAGCTCATTTTACAGATAAGGAAACTGAGGCAAACAGGGTTACGTGACTAACACAGAGTCATACAGTTAGTAAGTGTCTGAGGCCAGATTTGAACTTAGGAAGAGGAGTCTTCCTGACTCCTCGCCCAGCACTCTATCTACCGTACCACATAGCTGCTCATCTGGCACATAGTAGGTGCCCATATAAATGCTGGCTACTATTATTATTTCCCTGAAATCCTATTTTCTCTTGTGCCTCAGCTATCACCACCATGATTCAGTTAACACCTCCACTAAACTGAGATGTTGCAAAAAGGCAAATTCTCAGAGCTCCTGGATCCCTCCATAAGTTCTTTATGGGGATGTGCTGGTAAATGTTTAACAAGCAACTCTGGGGTTGGGGTTGGAAGGGAATCTGTTTACACAAATCACTTTTAACTTTAATCTGCATTATTAATATTTTCTCCATCACTTTCTTAAGTCTAGAGAATAGATTCTAGAGAATAAAAACAGTGATTCAGGCCCTGATTTGTACCATTGGCTGATTTCCAAGGATCACACAAAATATTTAAAGATCAACTTCTACAAGCTAGTCAGACCTGGCTCCAGCACACCCTGATTTTCTATCACTATCACTAGAATATTATTAGTTTGCAGATTTGGAAATAATGTTACTGAAAAAAGAGTGAGATGCAAGCCAATTAATCATGTTTGAGAAGCAGTTAAGAATGATAGCAGGGATATGAGTTACAAATACTGGAGTCCTCTTGATCTCAAACTGGACTTCTAAGCAAACTTGGAAATCCATATTGAGTGCAAAAGTAACCTGACCTAGTACTACGGTTTTAGTATTAATAACACAGAGACTCCCAAAGAGGACCCTTTTAGAGTGGAAGGACACGTATCAACAAATTCATCACTCATCCCACAAGACTGGGAGTAGGACCTTAGAATCATAGCATTTGTAAATGGAAGTGACTTTAGAGCCCCTCCATCCCCCCCCTCCATTTCACAGATGAGGAACCTGGAAAAAACTGAGGGAGAAGAAGTGACTTCTCTGAGGTTATAAAACTAGACTTTCCAGTGCCACTTGTACAATCTAACTAGACTCCATTCCTCTTTTGCATTCATGTATACTATTACTTTAACCATTTATCTACTGACATGAAACTCTTATAAAACAATTACTAGAAATATACAGACAGTCCTAATTTTTCTTGCCTCTTAAACAGTGTCAAAGTGAAGAATTTATTTTTTTAATCAGAATTTACAAGGATACTGATGAGTCATTTAAACAATTATTGAGCATCTAACATCTTCAAGACATTGTGTTAAGTATAATGAGGGTTGCAAAGATGCATAAGACATAGATTCCTGCCCTCAAGGAGCTTATAATCTGTGCGGAGAACTAAGACAAGCCTATGTAACAAGATACCACACAATAAGGAAGGAAGTAAATAATGCTACCTGAATTCTATAAACAAGTGTCATAGGTATTTTGTCATGAGAGGAATAGATCCCTTTAGGCCGATATAGTCAGGGAGGCACAAATCAGGCATTTGTAACCTTAGGCATATTGTAGTGGAAAGAGCACTGGAATTGGAGTGAAAGGAATTCAAGTTCTAATCTTGATTCTGCCATTTCCTTTCTGGGTCAACTTGGGCAAATCATTTCATCACGCTGGGCCTTAGTTTTCTCAGCCTTAAAATTAGGATGTTAGGTTAGATGACCTCTCAGGTTCATTCCAGCTCTAAAGTAGGATCCTACAAGGGCTTCGCGAAGGAGATGAGAGTTGAATTAACCCCCTCGAAGGGTGGTTAAGATTCGGACTGGTAGTGTTGGAAAACTGGAGACAGCATAAGCAAAGGGAGGCAAATGTGAGGCATGCTGAGAGATAATGAGCAGACCTATATGACTTAGAGCAGAGGAGCCAAACAAGGGAGATGTGGAGAGAAAGTGAGGAAGGGAGGCTGATCCAGCCAGATACCGGGGAAATCACAGGATTCTAGATTGTTTTGGGGAAAGAAAAGCATTGAGTCCAAGACCTCCTCATTTTACAAATGAGAAAGTTGAGTCATAGAGAAATGACATAACTTGACCAGAGCACACAACTATCATGTATCTGAAGCAAAATTGGAATCCTGACCTTCCCTACACCAAATCCAGTGACATTTAGGCCACATTTCATGATACCACACCGAACCTCACTGAAAAGCAAGCTACAGAAGGCATAGGTCCAGGAGACATTATAACTTGGAGCCCTGTATCCACTGAAGACTGTAAGAACAAGATGAAAAAGAAACCAAAGACCCAGACGGAAGGGCAGAGGCCCCTGCACTCTGTGGATTCAAATACTATTTCACAAAGTTCCCCTTTTATAAAACAACAACGAATAAGGCCTGCTCAGTTCGTGTTAACAAGCAAAAGACCAACTTTCAACACTCTCTGGTTTTCTCATGTGGCTCTCCTTCCCACCACAAGCTGAGGCTAGCCAGAGCTTTTTTTTTCAAACTGATAAAGCCTTCTTTGCCTTCCTTCCCTTCCCCTCCCCACTCCCACCCCCATCTCTGTGGCTAGAGGAAGAGTTCCCATGGAGTTCCTTTTTATAATCACCCACATTCTACTAGAGTCAACTTGTATGACGCCAACAGCAGGCAGCCTAGGGGGGAAGGGGGGAGACTTTGAGGGCAAGTACTGTTAGGAGAGGAATGCTTGTATTCTGCATCTCGTGACTCTGCCAGATGCTAAATACAGAAGTGAGAAAGAGAAGTGATGCCTTGCTGTCTATGGCCTAGTGTGCCAAAAAGGATGTGGGCCACTGAGTGTGTGTGTGTGTGTGTGTGTGTGTGTGTGTATGTATGTGTGTGACAGAGACAGAAACAGAGACAGACAGACAGACAGACAGAGACAGAGAGACACAGAGAGACAGAAAGAGAGAGGAAGAGGGTAGCAAATATGTTGGTAGAGGGAGGAATCGAGGGTGAGCTTGGTTAAGGATGGATGGACAAGGAGAGAGAAAACTTTCTAACATAAAAATAGAGGTAAATATAACCCTCCCACAAGAGTAGGAGTCCCAGTTCTTCACTTACTTGGAAATAGCTTTGAAAACTGAAATGAGATTAGAATATATAATACATGAAACTAACCATTTATTCATAGCCATTATCCATACTACCCAAAACATGGTAAGGGTCATCTTTCTTTCTTGATTGGAGTTAGCATCAGAGGACTTTGGGTTCAAATCCAGGCTCTGTTACTTTCTTTCATGTGATATTGGCCAGGCCAATTTAATTTTTCTGGGCCTTAGTTTCCTAATCTGTAAAATGAGAAAGAAAAAGAATAGAGTATCACAACCCACAGTTTAAGAAGATCTGAAGGGGTCACAAGCGGAAAAAGTTTAAGAAGCCCTGTACTAGGTAATCTCTAGAGTGTCTTCCAACTCTTCAGCTACTGAATCTATTATCCTGCGAACCAAGAAAACCAGTCTCAGGAAACCTAGGACTTCTCAGCTTATATCCTGATTGTACCTTAGCACTCGTTCATCAAGCTTTGATCTGCTTTGCACTTTTTGTTTTTAATGGAGCTACGGTTTCAGAGGCCGTTCTGCTACTTCAAGGTGGAGTGAAAATGGACAAACCACAGATTTCTAGTCCTACATCTGACATTCACTAAAGCTCTGCGACTCTGGACAAATCACTTTACCATCTGAGCTTCAGTTTCCTTGTCCATAAAATGAGGGCAATGATATTTTCACTACTTACTTCTCAAGGTAATTAGGAATAAAACACCATGTACCATAAAGCACTTCTTAAATGTAAACTATTTTTTATAATTGATTTTCTTCTCCTGGTTCCTGCTGGATGTCTGAATACAAAAGAAAATATCTGAACACTGGGTGATCATGCTGAATAGAAAATATCAAGACAAATGCTAATTTAGTTGGGGCCTCCTTCTCTCCTCTCTGTTAAAAGTCCAGCTCCTCTTTTTGTGGTGGCAAAGAACTGGAAATTGAAGACATGCCCATCAATTGGGGAATGGCTGAACAAGTTGTAGTATATGAACGGAATGGAATCCTACTGTGCTATAAGAAATGATGAGCAGGTGGACTTTAGAAAAACCTGGAAAGACTTACATGAACTGATGCTGAGTGAAATGAGCAGAACCAGAAGAACATTGTACACAGTAACAGCAACATTGTGCAATGACCAACTTTGATAGACTTGGATCTTCACAGCAATGCAATGATCCAAGATAATTCCAAAAGACTCAAGATGGAAAATACTAATGAAATCCAAAGAAAGAACTATGGAGTATGAATGCAGATTGAAGCATATTATTTTCACTTTTTGGGTTTTTTTTCCTTTCTCATGGTTTTTTGTTCTAATTCTTCTTTCACAATATGACTAATGTGGAAATATGATTAATATGATTATACATGTATAACCTAAATCAGATTGCTTGCTGTCTTGGGGAGAGGGTGAGGGGAAGGATGGAGGGAGAAAAATTTGGAACTCAAAATCTTATACAAGTGCATGTTGAAAACTATCTTTACATGTAATTGAGGAAAAATATTATTAACTGGGGGGTAATTAAAAATTTAAAAAAAAGAAGTCTAGCTCTAAACTCTTTTAGGGATGTAGGCTCCTGTTTCAGCAAAACAGGATGCAAAAATATGACTGGGCCTTGTTTGTGTTATCCAAGAAGTCCTGCTAAGTGTACTGGAAACATACAATTTTATAGTTTATTCATATGTTGTTTTCCTTTTTATTCAAAGCTGATGCTACTGACATTTCCTGTAGCATATTTCTCACTGTCAGCTGGATTTTCACTCAGTTTATAGTGTGTGTGGACTGTATTACAGACACATATAAAGTCCCTGCATGGCAAGAGCAGGGAGCCAGCATGGAATTAAGAGTGTAGTCTGCCTCCCATGTTGCCTGCCCTCCCATCCTTAAGTGAAAGGTTTGAGAGGTATTGAGAAAGAAGTGAAGAAGGCACCAAAATGGAGATAGGAACATTAAAAATAAATTTCTTGTTAATATGAAAAGTCAAAGGTTAATGGACTTAAAATTGGAAGGAACCTCACAGATTCAAGTCAAATCAACTCAAGTCAACAATCATTAAGTGTCTACTATGTGTCAGGCACTATGCTAAGTGTTAGAATACAAAGAAAGACAAAAACAGTCGCTTTCTCTAGACTCTCATGATCTAATAGTGAAGACACCATGTATAAACGCAGCATATACGGGATAAACTGGAAATAATCAGAAAGGGAAGGCACTGGCATTGAAGGGAATGGGAGAGAGTTCTTGTAGAAGGTGGGATTTTAGCTAAGACTTGAAGGAAGGAAGCCAGGAGGCAGAGATGAGGGAGGAGAGAATTCTAGGTGTGGGGGACAACCAGTGAAAATGCACTGAGTTGGGAGCTGGGGTGTCCTATTTGAGGATCAGCAAGAAGGAGGCCAATGTCACTAGATAGCAGAGGTCTTGCAGAAGGGAATAAGGTGGAAAAAGACTGAAAAGCCAGAAAGGAGCCAGGTTATAAAGGACTTTAAAACTGACTCATACATAAATAAAGCATCTTATCTACAGGTTTCCCCCAATAGCTGGGTTACTCACTCTCTGCTTAAATGTATCCAGTGATGAGGAGTACTCTACACTCAAAGGCATGTCACTGAAAATGCTTCCCTTCATTTCTACCAATTGGTCCTCATTCTTCCCTCCAGTGCTTCTTCTATGTATCAAGCATATTTGAATCACGTACCCCACAGTTCTTCTCTCAAGACTAAACTTTCCCAGTTCCTTCATCAGATCCTGATATGACAAGGTTTCAAGTCCCTTCACTATCCCAGTTACCCTACTCTAGACAGATTCCAGCTTGTTAATGTCCCTTCCAAGATGGGGTTCCCAGGACTAGATGTGAGCTCCAGCTGTGGTCTTACAGGGGGACTAGCATTCCCTTATTTTGGGCACTGTACCTACATTCTAAGAATTCTAGTATTCTAATCTGCAATCTCATTGTGGGTGTCCCCTGAAATGGTACAGATAGATAGCAACCAATCCATGCCAGCTCATCCCATACAACTCCTGTCCATATCTTCCCACCAGTTCATCACAAGGCGCCTATCCAAAGTGCTGTAAGCCTTTCTTCCTTGAGTTCTCTTGATATCACTCAGATACCAATGAAACACACAGGCTATCCACTAATGATCCCTTATTCTTGCCACATGTCCAGTCTCTCTTTTTTTTTTAATCATACATTTCTTTGATGACAGCCTTTACATCGCTTCTTGATCATTATTATACTTTACTTCCCTCCACATTCTCTATAATGTAGGGACACTAGCCTTCTCAGTGTTCCACTAACACAATACTCCATCTCCTGACTCCATGTTTTTTCACTCCCTGTCCATTCCTTCTCCCCTCTCCCTCCTAGCTTCCCAGATTTTCTTCAAGACTCAGTTAAAATCCCACCTTCTATAAGAGGCCATTCCCGTCCTTCCCCCCCCACCCCTACTGCTAATGCCTTCCTTCTGGGATTATCTCCCATTTATACTATATAAATCTTGGATAGATAGATAGATAGATAGATAGATAGATAGATAGATAGATAGATAGATAGATAGATA
>NW_020940355.1:20366933-20385901 GCF_900497805.2 Vombatus ursinus | reverse complement strand
ATAGATAGATAGATAGATAGATAGATAGATAGATAGATAGATAGATAAATAGTTGGAGCAGCTAGGTGGTACAGTAGTTAGAGCACCAGGCTCGGAGTTAGGAAGACTCATCTTCATGAGCTCATATCTGGCCTCAAACACTTGCTAGCTGTGTGACCCTGGGCAAGCTGCTTAACTCTGTTTGCCTCAGTTTCCTTATCTGTAAGTTAAGCTGGAGAAGGAAATGGCAAACCACTCCAGTATCTTTACCAAGAAAACCCCAAATGGGGTCATGAGAGTCAGACATGACTGAAATGACTCAACAATAACGAAAAGTACACAATTATTTGCATGTTGCCCCACCACCCCCATTAATATGTGAGCTCTCTGAAGGCAGGAAGCATGTTTTTGCTTTTCTTTATATCTCCAGTGCTTAGGACAGTGCTTGACACATAGTAAGTGCTTAATAAAAGCTTGTTAAAAGATAGATAGATAGATAGATAGATAGACAGACAGACAGCTAGGATTGGATTGTAATGTGTTGCAGATTTTCACACCTACCATCTGCCTCTCCACTGCCCTTGGGATGGTGCTCAATTTTCGTTCTTTGGAAACTATAGCCTTTCACATCTCACAATCATAGAACTTCCCTAGAAGAATATTGGTATTAAAAATATGGGCCTCTGATTCAGGGAAAAGTTTAGGGCCATTAAGGGAAACTTACAATTTCCTAAAGGCTATCTAGCCCCTTTTCCTTCTTTTATTCAATTTTGGACCCAGTATTGATCCAAAGTGTATGTATCTAAATATAAATTGTATGTCTATATTTATATAACTTTATATATTGATATTTTATGCACAATAAATTTATGTATTTATATATAATATATAGTGTGTATGGTTATACATGTAGAAAGGAAGAAAGAAAGAAGAAAGGAAGGAAGAAAGAGAGAAAGAAGGAAGGAAAGAAGGAAGGAAAGAAAGAAGAAAAGAAAAGAAAGAAAGAAAGAGTTCTACATGTCTATCGAACTGCATATTATTGTTTGGATAATAAGTAATATTTGTCTACATGGTTCTTCCATCTGCTCCAAAGCGATGCATAGATCGCCACTTCTTGCTGCCACCTGATCTACAGTCTCTTTGGCGAGAAGGGGAGCCAAACCTTCCTATAACAACAAGCCTTTCATCTGCTATCTCCTGCTGCTCAGCGTGTGCCCTGCGGAAAGGTAGCAAGGGGCCAGATTATATATCTTCCATCTGCCCCAGAGCCACTATTTCTGCCTGTACCAGCACAGGGCAATTTTCATCCCCTGCTTCCAGCTCAGCCTCCCAAATGAGATGGGGAGAATCACCCATGCAATGAAAAGCAACCCTCCCTTTGACTTCAGGCCTCCTATCTCCTTCTGTGCCTGTCCCTTAAGGGAAGAGAAAGAGGAAAGTTGGTGGGGAAAGGGACTTTTTTCTCCTGCTATGTAGGTTCAACTTGCATCTCCTTCTGGACTTTTCTTGCCTTATCTGCACTCTTCTGAGAGAAGAGGAGTAGTCAGACGGGGCCTACCATCTAACCATATGCCTCCCATCTCATACTGCACTTGTCTCCAGTGTGATCTCCAGCCTCCTTTAGGAAGAGGAGTGGCATCCTACATTCAATGATATATATTCTCACACTTGGTTATATATTAACATCCCAGCAAATCTAAACCCTTATACCTATATTCCCAACCACCTGATTCCTTTTTCCCATCCCCTTCAACCTTTCCACCCCAAAGATCCAACCAAATACTACCTACCCTTTCTACTGTGCCCTGGTGGAATACCTGTTTCAATGGCAACAAACTTCCCTTTATCCTAAATCTTTTCCTCTTCCACTCCTTCCATCAACTAGCTGTCACTGAAACCTGGCTCCCTACTTCTGACACATTTTCTAGTACTGGCTGGACGTTTACTCATTCCCCTTTGCCCACTGGTCAAGGTGAGGGAGTTGGAATACTCCTTGCTCCCCCTTGCCACTTCCAGGTTCTCCTTCTACCAGCATAACTCAGTAATCTCTCCTCTTTTGAGGTTCATGCTATTTATATCTACCACACAATCAAAATCCTGGTAGCTGTTGTGTAGGAACCTTCAGGACCCTCCCCTTCCTCCCTCCATGAGTTCTATATCGGGCTCAAAATTTTTTCTCCTCCCCAACACCTGCCTCCATACCAGGGAACTTCAATATACATGTTGACACTCCCTCAAAAATTTTGCCCACTCAGTTTCTCAACCAATTCACTTCCTATGACCTATTCTTCTAACCCACCTCAGTCATACATAAACATGGTCGTACCTTTGATCTTGTCATCACCCATAAACACGCCACCTTCATGTTCAAGAATTCCATCATTTTATCCGATGGTAATATATTAGCTTTTGACCTCTCCGTCCATCTTCCCTTATGAAACCTTACTTTTCTTTCACCCTGTGACTTCCACTGTGACTCCCAAATTCTCTCCCAAGCCATCTTTCCTATACTTGTTACTCTTTCCTCTTTTTACCCTTGAGCCCTGGGTGAGCCAATTCAACTCTATACTGTCTTCCTCTCTTAATTCCCTAGCTACCTTGTCATTTCACTGATTACACCCTGCCAACCCTCAACCTTGGATCATTCCCATCATTTGCCCTCTTCACTCTTATACGTATGTTGCTGAACAAAGATAGAAAAAAATCATGCAACCATTCTGACTGGATCCACTACAGCTTTATACTGAACAATTTCAACTGGGCCTTCGCTGCCCCTTAGACAATCTCTCTCCACCTTCTTTACTGACTGACTATCCCCCTCTCCACAGAGGCTCTTCCAAAACTTTTCATCCCTCCTAAAACCTCCTAGGGCTTCCCCTCCCTGCACCCTCTCAGCTGAGAACCTTGCCTCATATTTTACAGAAAAATTGAGGCTATTGACTATAAGGGCCCGCTTCCTCATCTCATATCAATCAGATGCCTTTTGCCACTGTCTCCTCCTTTACCCCTGTGTCACATCATGAAGTGGCCTTGTTCTTTCCCAAAAGCTAACTCCACTACCCACATATTTATAAATATATGTAAAACCATACTATGCATACTTGTAGTTATCTTTCTCTGGAGGTGAATAGCATCTTCTTTCATAGGTACTTTATTGTTGATTTGAGTATTTAGAGTAATCAGAATAGCTTGGTTGTTCATAATTATTCCTCAAACAGTATTCCTGTTAATGTATATAATGTTCTCCTGGTTCTGTTCACTTCACTTTTCATTATTTCATGCAAGTCTTTCCATGTCTTTCTAAAATCAAGCAGCTCATCATTTCTTACAGCACAGTAATATTTCATCACAAACATATACCACAATTTGTTTAACCAGTTCCCAATTGATGGGCATCCCTTCAATTTCCAGCTCTTTGCCACCACAAAGAGAACTACTATAAATATTTGAGAACATATAGATTCTTTTCCTTTTTTCCCTGATCTCCTTGGGAAACAGACCTATTAGTGGTATTGATGGGTCAAAGGGTATACACAGTTTTATAACTCTTCTGGCATAATTCCAGATTCCTCTCTAAAATGGCTGGATCAGTTCATAGCTTCATTAATAGTGTATTAATTTCCCAATTTTTACACATCACCTCCAACATTTGTCATCTTCCCCAGTCTGATAGATGTGAGATGGTACATCAAAGGTGCTTCAATTTGCATTTCTCTAACCAATAATGATTTAAAGCATTTTTCACATGACTATATATAGCTTCACTTTCTTCTTCCAAAAACTGCCTGTTCAAATCTTTTGACCATTTATCAGTTGGGGAATGATTCATATTCCTACAAATTTGAAAAAGTTCTCTATATATTTGAGATATGAGACCTTTATCTGAGAAACTATCTTTAGATTTTCCTCCAATTTTCTGCTTTCCTTCTAATCTTGGCTACATTGGTTTTATTTGTACAAAAACTTTTTAATAAAAGTAATCAAAACTATCCATTTTACATATCACAATGTTCACGATCTCTTCTTTATTCATAAATTATTCTCCTGTTCTTAAGTGTGATAGGTAATGTGTTCCATGTTTTTCTGGATTTCTTATGATATCTCCCTTTATATCTTGGTCATGTATCCATTTTGACCTTATCTTGGTAAATGGGGTAAGATATTTATCTATACCCAATTTCTGCCAGTCTTTTCCAGTTTGCCCAACAATTTTTACCAAGTAGTGTATTCTTATCCCAAAAGCTTAAATCTTTACACTTGTCAAACACGAAGTTATTATAATCATTTACTGCTGTATGTCTACTCTGTTCCACTGATCCATCTTTCTATTTCTTAGCCAGTACTAGATGGTTTTGATAATTACTGCCTTATCATATAGTTTAAGATTTGGTACTTCTAAACTTCTTTCCTTTACTTCTTTTTATTTGGTCCTTTAATATTATTGACCTTTTGTCCTTCCAAATGAATTTTATTATTATTTTTTTCTAGCTCAATAAAATAATTTTTGGTAGTTTAATTAGCATGGCATTGAATAAGTTTATCTCCAGTTTATGTAGAATTGTCATTTTTATTATATTGGCTCTGCCTACTCATGAACAATTAATATTTCTCCAATTATTTAAATCTGACTTTATTTGTATAAAAAGTGTTTTATAATTATGTTCATATAGTTCCTGTGTTTGTCTTGGCAGGTATACTCCCAGGTATTTTATACAGTGTATAGTTATTTTAAATGGGGTATCTCTTACTATCTGTTCTTGTAGGGTTTAGTTGGTAATTTATAGAAATGCTGATGATTTATATGGGTACCACTTATGTTCAATCTCTCACTGTCCAGTGGCTCATATCCTACTGCCTACAAACATGCTCATGTCTCCCCCATCTTCAAAAAACTCTCACCTTCCATCCCTGCTAACTACTGTCCTTGATCTGCCCTTTGTGACTAAATTCTTTGAGAAGGGTCTATATAGGTGCCTTTGTTTTCTCTCCTCTCACTTTTTTTCTTAATCCTTTAATAATCTCACTTCTAACTTTATTATTCCACCAAAACTGTTTTCTCCAGAGTTACTAATGATCTCTTAGTTGCCAAATCCAATGGCCTTTTATCAATCCTCATTGTCCTTGCCTCTCTGCAGTCTTTGACACCATTGATCACCCTTTCTTCTTTGATATTCTCTTCTCTCTGGGTTTCAGAACACCACTCTCTCCTGGTTCTTCTCCTACCTATCTGACTTTTCCTTCTCTCTCCTTTGCTTGATATTCATCCAGCTCATACCCTCTAACCCTCAGTGTTTCTCAGAGCTCTGTCACAAGCCCTCTTCTCTTCTCCTTCTATGCTACTTCATCTAGTGATCTCTTCAGCTCCCATTGATTTAATTACTATCTCTATACTGATGACTCTCAATTCTATCTATATTGTCCCAAACTCTCTGCTGACCTCCAATTTTGTATCTTCAACTGCCTTTCAGACATCTTAAACTGGATGTCAACAGCAGTCTTAAACAGCATGTCAAAACTGAACTCATTACCTTTGCCTCTAAACCCTCTCCTACCTCCTACCTTCTCTATTACTATATAGGGTACCATCATCCTCCAACACCCTTAGTCTCACAACTTAGGTGTCATAATTGACTTCTCACTATCTCTAACCCCACCCCAGTATCCAAGATGTTGCCAAGGCATGTAAAATTCACCTTTACAAACTCTCTGAATAGGTCCTCTTCTCTTCTCTCCTCTGAAAGCACCACTATCTGATACAGGACCTCATTTCCTCATCCCTTGATTCCTGCAATGGTCTGCTGGGGGGGTCTGTCTGCTTCAAGTCTCTCTCCACTCTAGTCCGCCCTCTGTTCAGACAATAAAGTGGTTTTCCTATAGCACAGGTTTCAACCATGTCAGCCCCCCTTCTCCACTCAATATATTCTAGTGGTTCCTGTTGCCTCCAAGATTCAAAGAATTTCATAACCTACCCTTCTTCTACTTTTTCCCATTTTCTTGTACCTTATTCCCTGCCATGTATTCTTTGATCCCATGATACTGGCCTCCTGGCTATTCCACAAATAAGAAACTCCATTTCTCAGCTGGGGGCATTTTCTCTGTCTCCCATGCCTGGAACTCTCTCCTTCCTCAATTTCACCAACTGACTTCCTTGGCTTTGTTTAAGTCTTAACTAAAATCCCATCTTCTACAGAAAGCCTTTCCTAACCCTTCTTAATTATAGTGCCTTCCCACTGTTAATTATTTCCTATTTATCCTATATGTAACTTCTTCATACTCAGCACTTAGTACAGTGCCTGAAGCATAGTAGGCACTTCACAAATGCTTGTCGACTTGATGTCTTGCTGCTGTCCATTTGTGTACAACTCTTCATGACCCCATTTGATATTTTCTTGGCAGAAATAGGAGAGTAGGGGCAGCTAGGTGGTGCAATGGATAGAGCACTGGCCCTGGATTCAGGAGGACCTGAGTTCAAATCCAGCCTCAGACACATAACACTTACTTGCTGTGTGACCCTGAGCAAGTCACTTAACCCCATTGCCTAGCCAAAAAAAAAAAGAAAAAGAAAAAGAAAAGAAAAAGAAAAAAAAGAAATATAGGAGTAGTTTGCCATTTCTTTCTCCAGCTCATTTTACAAATGAGGAAACTGAGGCAGGCAGGGTTAAGTGATTTGCCCAGTGTCATACACACACAGCTAGTAAGTGTCTGAGGCTGGATTTAAACTCAGGTCCTCCTGATTCCAGCCCTGGTCCTCTATCTACTGCACCACCTAGCGGCCCAATGTACTACTAGCTATTATTTTGTAAGTATTTGGTAAGTTGGCTTAAGTTGATAAATTAAAGGATGATTTTTAAAAATCTGATCTGCTACAGAGAATCATCATGAGATGAGTGGGTGCCACATGACTCTTTAAAAATACCATATTTTCAGTGGTTGGTTAATTTTGCTTAGCTTTTTTTTTTTTTTCAAATAATCAACAAATAGTTATTAAGTGCTTACAAAACAATAGGCAATGTGCCAGGTACTACAGATATAAAAAAACAAAAAAATGAAATAATCCTTGATGTCAAGGAGCACATACTCTATCAGATAAGGTGACATTACACATATTTATATTCAAAATTAATATAAAATAAATAGTAATTAAATGCAAGGTAGTTTGAAAGGGGGTTACTGGCAATTGGGGGATCAGGAAAGGCTTCATGTACAATGTAGTATTTGAGCTGTGTTTTGAAGGAAGTGAGGGATTATGTGAGGTGGAAATGAAGGGAGAGTGCATTCCAGGCATGGAAGATGGCGACTGAAGAGGTTTGGAGCCAGGAGGTAGAGTGCTATGTATGAGAAATTGGGAAAATAACAAGAGATGGTTTGCTAGATTTGGGGGAGTGAGAGGGAAAGAAGGTATATATTTAAAAACATAGGACATCCAAAGGTAAATCTATCAATAAAAAATAAAAGCTTTAAGACATATTTTGCATGTTCATAGTCCATCAAGTTGCTCTTTTAAAAAAAATTATCTTTTTTTTTACATCACCTTCACTTCCAAATAAATTCCTTTCCTCTGCCCTATCCAGAGAGCCAGCTCTTATAACAAAGAGTAAAAATGAAAAAGGGGAAAACAAATCAGTTTGGTGAAACTAACCAACACACCAAATAAATTTGACCATGTATGCAATATTCCAAACTCATAGTCCCTCAACTCTTCAAAGAAGAGAAGGACTTGCATTTTATCACCTCTTCTTTGGAGACAAACTCAACAGGTCATTTTTAAAATTCATTACAGAAATTATAAGAGACAAAGACCCTTCCAGGGAAAAAAAACACTCTTGCCTCCTCCTCCGTTCCAACTGAGGAAAATACTTTCTAGGAGTTTGTCTCATATGTGTGTGTGTTTTCCCACTGTTTCCCTTATGATACTCCTCTCAGATTTGCCATTTGCTTGATATCAAAACAGATGCTTTTCTTTCTTCTACCTGCTCTTAAGATTTTATTCCTTTCTTCCTCTCTAAACCTTTTAAATATTTACAAATATGAAGAATCACTCTGTAACTATCATTTAACCAAGCAATACATACTTAGCTTCTTTTATCTTTCTTCAAAAGTGGATTTATATACCCCTAAATTTTTTAAATTGTTCTTCTCTAAAGGTTTCCTCATCAGTTTTTTTTTTTGTTATTATTGTTATTTGTGACCCTGGCCTATGATTTCATTGATATATGAATCTCTTTCCACCAATGCAGATGAGTAACTGTTTTATAACTTACTGTCTTAGAGAGTTGCTAAGAGGTCTAATAGGGTAAAGGATTTGCTCAGTTATACTAACAGATGTGCTGGAGAAAGGACTTAACACCCAAGTGTTCCTGACTTCAAGGCTGGCTCTCTATGAACTATGCCACATTACTTTCATTGGTCTAGATCAATAGATAGACAGACAGACAGACAGACAGATAGGTAGATAGATATAGATATATACACACACATATATATACACACACACATACATATATATATACACATACACATACACATACACGCATACACACACACACACACACACACACACACACACACACACACACACCCCACTATGGTACCTGCTTTGTAGCAAATATGGTGCAGAATAATACCACACACCAGATATATACCAGAGTAGATAACATTCTACCGAGGCAATCTTACAAATCAAAGCAATAATAACACTGCAGCAATTCCCCTAACATTTTCCTGGCTGCTGCTGTTTTCTAGGGTGTGAAACTCTGGATTCAGAAAAGGTTGGAAAGTGATGCATAAAAAGATAAAACTAGAACATTCAGAATTTAAATGGAGTGCACAAGGAAAATTAACCATGTAGCCACACAAGATCTAAGACTTTTGACCATCCTAGAATCACAGATTTAAAGGTGGAAGAGACCTTAAAGATCACTGAGTCCAACACATCATCTTACAGGTGAGGGAACTGAGGCCAAGAGAGGTTAAGTGATACATGTGTTTTTAAAAGATGGGATTTGGTGTGGTATTGCCACCCAGGGGAGTTGAAAGCACTGAACAATTTCTCAAAAGCAAACTTTACTTTCTCTTTTTCAGTTCTGAGCCCAGTTCATAAACTCATTTTGCATTTGTGTTATTTGTTCTGGACAGATATGTAGATACAAATAGAAATATGAAAAATAGGGATATTGAGATAGAGATACAGAAGACATTCATAAAATATATACTCATGTACTTATTCAATAGACTGGTCACTCATGTGCCCATCATAATCTGGACACTAGGCATTTTTCATCCATTTAGTTTTTCTAGTATAGATTGTTAGAACAATTTCTTTTTAGTCATCATCGATCTCATTGAGGAGGCCCTGAAATGTCTTGGGGCTTGACACCCTTAACATGAGAACATCTATAAACAGGAGAAGGGGGAAAGGAAACAAACATTTATTAAGCACCTACTATGTACCATTTGGGTAAAATCGTTGGCGTCACAACAAGCTAGAACCAGAACCAAAAACCCCCAAACCAAAACCATGACCCAAATCTAATACCGTAATTTTAGGACTCAACAAGTTTTTATTGAATTTGACAGCCAGGGAGCCTCATCCACACAGGCAGAGACTCCCCAAGGAAGAGAAGGAAAGCTTATATAGGTTTCAATTTAGGCAGGAGGTGAAGTGGATACAGGGCGCCCTAGGACTGGACAGCGCTGTTGCTGGGGGCTTATAGGGTGGGAATAGGGAGTGTGGTATCCTGTAATTGGGAAAGGCTTATTGCTGGGGGCTTGTGAGAGAAAAGGCTCTTCTTCAGGTTAGCTATCTCTTATAATCCTACCCCGATAGATAGGGCTGTCCTTGCTGTTTCAGCAGTAAGGGAGGGGAGGAGGAGCTGTACTACAAGCACTGTCAGGGGCAAGATGGAGGAACTGCTGGCAAAATGGAGCTGGTTTTGCTTTCTCTGCTGCCCATGCAGGTACAATACTAAGCACTTAAATAATTTTCAAGAGCATTTGAAGTTTACCAGCCATCAGTAATCCCTCCACCAAGACCCTGTCCAACATCTCCATAGCAGTAGTAATCACCTTTACTGAGTATATGTCTTCCTGTTTTATACTCATAGAAAAATCTGTCTTCACATAGTGGTGCATCTACCTATTTACCTCCCACTGAACTCTCAATGCCTTGAAATTTGCTTCCTGTCCCCACTATTTTATGAAAACTGCTCTCTGCAAGTTTATGAATGATTTCTTTATTTCTAAATCCAATGGCTTAATCTTAGTACTTATACCTTCCTAGAATATTTCACATTGTTGACCACTCCCTCTTTCTGGATATTATCTATCTCTTCCCTAGGTTTTCATGATACTGCACTGCCATGGTTTCCTTCTACCAAGTAGATCAGTCCTTAGTGGTCTCCTTTTCAGGTTCATCATTCATATCTCACCCAGCTTCTATACATATCCTAGGGGTCTTTC
This sequence comes from Vombatus ursinus, assembly GCF_900497805.2. Classification (NCBI taxonomy): domain Eukaryota; kingdom Metazoa; phylum Chordata; class Mammalia; order Diprotodontia; family Vombatidae; genus Vombatus; species Vombatus ursinus. The sequence goes on along the minus strand of NW_020940355.1, from coordinate 20,375,464 downwards.
CTGAGTTCTCTCCTATGGATTCAACTAACATCTTTTTGAAGATGACTCTGTTTACATATCCAGCCCTAATCTTTCTCCTGAGTACTAGCCTTTATCTTCATTGTTGTTCAATCGTTTTCAGTGGTGTCCAACTCTTTGTGACCTCATTTAGGGTTTTCTTGGCAAAGATACTGGAGTGGTTTGACATTTCCTTCTCTAGCCCATTTTATGGATGAAGAATTGAGGCAAACAGGGTTAAGTGACTTGCCCAGGATCACCTAACTGGTTAAGTGCCTCAGCTGGTAAGTGTCTAAGGCTGGATTTGAACCAGGAAGATGAGTTTTCCTGACTCTGGGCTCCATGATCTAGCCACCGAGACACCTAGCTACCCTTATTAGACACTATATTAAATACACACTTAATCCTTCACTTGATATTAATAGAGTGGTCACTGAACAGAGTTATCTCAGTGGTTGCAATTATCAAGAAATCTTTTATGATTTTAACATATAGATGAGAAATTCTTCATTTTACAAGGTTAGTTAAAGAAGCGTTTTGTTGTACCAAGTCAAATACTTGGGGGTGGGTTATTTTGGGCAAACAACAGATATAAACAGTTGGAATATTTTATTCCCTGTACCTTTCAGTGTAACTATAAAGATGTGATACACTATAGACAATCATTTGTGAAAGGCTATCTGTTCAATTTTCCATCTCTCTTTTGTCCTCTCAGTTTCATCTTTCAGCTCATTCGATAGCACACATCTCAGCTAGATACTCAGCCACTCTTTCCATAGGATTGTTTTCACTTTCATTGTTTTGGTTTTTATGAGGTGATTTTGTTTGTAACCTCACAATAGTCTCATCTCTAGTGTTATGCAAACGAGTTTATATTCTAAAGCCTTGGCTGCCATCTCTCTCCATCTGGCAAGGATATCAAGTGTCAACTGGCTAAGGCAATTTCTAGTCTCTTTTGGCCTTTTTATTGTGACGATTGTTTTATACAAGTTAACCTTTTGGTTTTTTTTATTCAAATGAAGAAGATAAAATAAAGGCATAAGAAAAAATTAAATAGTAAATCAAATGTGCCAAATAAGGTTGTACTTATTAAATAGAGACATGGTAAATAGGGCTTTTATTGAAATGGGCAGGTATTATCACCATTTTGTAGACTGGGAAACTGAGGTTTATAAAACCAATGTCATAGACCTTGGAAGTCCTGAAAGTGACCTTGGATTTTCAAAGACCATGGCAGTAGAATATAAGTTCTGGAAAATTCTACCAAGAAGGCTTCTGGTACTGACCTAAAAGTGGACACTGTCTGTTATCTGAGGACCACCTTGGTCAAGTTTGGAGAGGCAGATCACCAAAAGGTTGGACACCAGGTATTTTAATTTGGGGGCAACAGCAACTCATGAAACCATCAACTAAGGCTTGGAGAAGTTGTGCTCTGTATCAATGGGTGGAAAAGGCCCTTTCATTCTTCTCCAGGCTATAATCCTGACTTTCTGAACTTTCCCTACCATGCCCTTCATCTTCCTCCTCCCCGCCTTCACTTTTCAGTCTCCATTTTATGTGATGTCTTTCTCCATTAAAATGTAAGCTCTTTGAGAGCAGGTACTCTCTTTCTTTCTGATTTTATTTTTATTTCTAGCACACAGCAAGCCTTAATAAATGCTTGTTTACTTGATTTGTTGACCTTACTAATTAAGTCGTGACCTTTTGAAGTACAATCAGTTCTGCTGTGATGAGATGTACATATTCCTAAAACTCATCACTATCATAATTGAGCAAAAAAAATTGGAAAAATGGAGTTGAGGTACAATACTCCAAAACTTCATCAGTGACACTTTAAAAAAAAGATAGGAACCTATTAAAAACACAGTTTTACACATGTTAAATGGTTACAAAATATATAAATACTACAATAAATAGTGATATGTCCATGACTTCATGACCACATTTAGGGTTTTCTTGGCAAAGATACTAAAGTAGTTCTCCAGCTCATTTTATAGATGAGGAAACTGGGGTAAACAGAGTTAAGGTGACTTGCCCAAAGTTACATAGCTAGTATTTGAACTCAGGTCCTCCTGACTCCAGGGCCAACATTATTCAGCACCACCTAGTTTCCTCATCTGTAAGATGAGCTGAAGAAGGAAATGGCAAACCACCCCAATATCTTTGCCAAGAAAACCCCAAATGGGGTCACAAAGAGTTGGGTATGACTGAATTGACCGAACAACATGAAGTCCACAGCTTTGGCCCACTGCTCAGACTGTACCCCTATACCCATAGCTCCAGCCTGGCAAAGTTGAAGGCAACAGGAGAGGGGATAGCTTTTCATAGCTGCAACTTCAGGACTCATTCAACTTGTGGTATTAAAATAGTGCTTTTTAATAAGAAGAAATTCCCAAATAACAAAACCCCACCTTGGAGGATAACATACTTGGTGAACTGAGGTAGCTAGTAAATATTTGAGGTGTATGCATCTATGCAATTTGTTCATTCCTTTGTGGTTCAATTCAATAGGGTGTAGTTTTCTGTGTTCTCACTGTTTCAAGTGAAACTGTGCATTTGCAAATCAAAATTCATGTTAGGTTTAAGTTGTTTCTTAATATAGCAATCACAGCAGAGCAAATTTGAGTTTTCAAAACAGGCATTACAACAGAACTGATTATACTGAAATAGTATCTACCTTGCCTACTTCAGAGTTTGAGGGAGGACCACATGAGACATAAAGTATGTCTTAAAGCTTAGTAAATTCAATAAATAAACATTTATTAAGTATGAGGAACTGGGTCCCCACTCCAATGCTAGGGATACAAAAGCAGAAGAAATGATGTCTGCCTTAAATGAATGCAAACAACTTTTCAGTATCTACATGAAACAGAAAAATCTTTAAAGATTTACAACAATTTCATAATAAAAGAGACAGAGAGTGGACTGACAAGTTTTTTAAAGAAGGGTATTTAGGAAAGGGAAGCATAAGGGAAGGAATGAGCATTTATGTAGTGTCTGCTATGTGCCAGGCATTAACCTTAATCTCCCTCAGTTTCTTCATATGTAAAAAAGGGGCTAAAACTAACACCTTCCTCAAAGGATTGTTGTGCTAAATGTTGGGTTTGGTTTTTTTTTTCACATTTATTGTCTCCTTTGAGACTCACAAGAACCCTGTGAGATAGGTGCTGTTATTATCCCCATTTTAGAGTTGAGGAAGCTGAGGTAAATGAAGGTTAAGGGACTTGACCTGCTATGCCACACAGCTAGTAAGGGTGAGATTTGAACTCAATTCTTCCTGATTCCCAAGCCCAGTGCTCTATCTTTTGTGCAATAAAATAGAACCCTATGTACAAGAATTGTGCATATGGCTAATTTTAAAATATACGTAGCTAATAACTACATAGCACTTTAAGGTTTGCAAAGCAGTTGACTCTCACAACAACCCTTTGATATAGGTACTAGTTTCCTTTTTCAGGATAAGGAAACTGAGAGGTTAAATGACCTGCCCAGAATCATATCAGCTGAGTATCTGAAGCAGGTCTTTCTGATTCTAAATCCAAAGTCTTGTCTGCTATAGTTTTACCACTTAGCTATCTAATAGAGGACTTAGTGATGGAAATAAAACCAATCTATTGTTTTCCTTTTGACAGATCCACTACAAGACTTTGGCTTCTCTGTGGACCATTGTAACAATCCACTAAGTGAAAATCTCAAAATTCGGTTTGGAACTGTTCTAAGTAAGTAAAAATTACCAGCTTGGACATTAAAAGTAAGAGTTCATATGCCTTCCAACCGACGAGATGACTTGCTTTCACTATGGAGGCTATTGCTGGCTTCTCTCTAAGACACTGTATTTTCTTCCCATCTCTCATTTGTCTTTTTAGATGATTAAACTCCATGGGCAGAAATCACATTTAATTATCTGTTCAAGTAATATGAGCTTTAAGCACTCATTTATAAACCTAATGATAGAAATAACTGGAATCAGAAGACTCAACAATAAGTTAAGTGTTTAGAGCTTAATACATTTAATAAATTATGACTGTTAATCTGCTCAACAATTTGATGTGAGCAATTATCTCAGCAACATGCAAATCCTCCACCATCAGCATGTTTTGTACCTCTCCCCTACAAGGAGACTCTTAAATGCTGGCATGACCCCTGAAGAGGAGTGATCCTAGATGGTATAACTGGAATTGGACTTCTGCTTTTTTAACTTATATGCAATTATGTCTCTGAAATTAGTCTAACCTTGTGGTTGCTATAATTATTAAAAGGTCTTCATTGAAACATTTTCATTAAGTTTCAAGTGAAAAGATTTTACTATATTTTGCTTGTAGGATCACTCTATATTTAAACACTTACTGATCAAATAATAATTTAACAAGTATTTATTAGACAGCTACCATGTGCCAGGTGAAAGGAAGCAGGAGTTAGAAAGACCTCGATGCAATTCATGCTGCTGACACGTACATACTGCCTGTATGATCCTGTCAAGTCACTTAATCTCTCATTGCCCCCAGACAATTCTCTAAGACTGTGATAGGTAGACAGATAGATACATACATACATACATACATATATGCACACACAAAGAGGTGTGCAGATCAATACATACATACATAAATTTATACCTAATAAATACATAGACAAACAAGAATATAGATAGATGATAGAATGATAGAACATTTATCAAGTGGTTACTTATGTGTCAGTTACTGTGCTAAATGCTGCACATATAAATACAAGCAAAAAAAGATAGTCCCTACCCCCATGGAGCTTACATTATGATGGGAAAAGATAGCAGATATAAGGGAGCTATAAGAGAGGAGAGATGAAATGGTATCTACACAGGAGCAAGGCTATTGGTGAGGAAATGGAAAAGTCCAGAAAGTCAAGAGCGGAGCTGGGAGAGAAATAAATATGGATGTCCTGGGTATTTGAACTCAGAAAGATGAATCTTACTAACTCTAGGTCCGGTACTCTATCCACTACACTGTAGATAGGCCTTGGTCACATGTAGATCTATATCATAGATGGCACTTACATGGTCTACATTTAATTGAAATACCACATGCTTGCACTAAAGAAATTTATATTATGAAGTTGCTTAATGGAGGTGATGGGAGTGGGAGAGAGAGAGAGAGAGAGAGAGAAAGAGAGAGAGAGAGAGGTGGGGAGAGGGAGAGAGAAAGGGAAAGGGGGAAAAAGAGGGAGAGGGAGAGGGGGAGGAGGAGGGAGAGGGAAAGGAGGAGAGAGAGGGAGAGGAAGAGAGAGAGAGGAAGAGAGAGAGAGAAGGAAGGAAGCATGATTCATTTTAAATCCATAGTCCAAATGAAATAGCCAAACTCTGCCCCTGGAAGCACTGTTAACTTGTTCATAAACTTGGATTCTAATCCCAGCTCTGTCTCTAACTCACAGTGTAATCTGGAGCAAAGTAAGTTCTCCTTTCTGAGCCTTAGTTTTCTAATCCATAAAATGGAATTGATACCATCTTCTCTGCCTTACAGAGTTGTTATGGAAACACAATGAGGGAATGGATTTAAAAGTGCCTTTTAAAAGTATAACATGCTGTACAAATTATTAGCTGATCATGAATTAGTGACATTTTTAAATCATATTCTACAAGCCAAGCTGCCTTGGCATATACACCATAAACACCTAGAATAACACTGGTATCTAGTAAATGTTAAACACGGCAACTAGAGACATTTGAAGTTGATGATTATCCTTTATTGGATTGTTGCACTACATTTCACAATGAAGGCTCTTCTATAATTTTACAGACATCGCCAGGAACTCTGGGAGTAGAATGACAAGAACTCCATGCTTCCCATCTCCACCTGAAGATTCTGTAACTTTACTATTGGTTAATACGTAAAGTGTTTTTGTTTAGATCAAAAAACAGGTGAACAAATTAAACCTTCACTTGGACTATTTTGGAATGTTCATTCTTAATGTCTAGAATTTAACAAACTCACACCAAAAGTTTTGAGGTGTTGTTTTTTTTTTTCTCCTTACCATTCCCTCAAACAGCTTGATTCCTGAAGGCTAGCAGTAATGTTATCTGCCTGTTTCTTAATTTATGGCCCCATCATATAGTTATGACCCCATACAAAACTCTAGGCTTGGCCGTGTGTGGTATTGTGCAGATTGGAAGACTGTAGTATGAGGTTACAGGAATGTAGGGGATTGATCAAAAATACAAAGCTAGAGAGGTCTCTTTTATTCCATTGAGCTTTTATCTATTGCAACGCTATCCAATACTGTAGGACTAATATACGATTCAAAAACCATAGATAGAAGGCAGTTTTTGGTTTTGAAAACTAATGATTTTCTGGTTCACATTAATACAGATTTTTGTATAAAGTAAAAATAGGTCTTCCTATACCTGTACAACTTCACCCACTCTTCTCTGCTATTTAGGATACGACATCAAAGAGCTATTTCTTGACATCAATCTCTTCGCAATGGGAAAGTCTGTATATTCCTTTTCCTATCCTGTGTGTGAAGCTGATTTCCCACAGTTTTCTTTTTGTGGAAGAAGGAAAGGAGGTAAGTTCTTTATTGTGCTAACTGCCTAGTGACTTGATGCTGAAAAATGGAAGGTGGCAACAGTACCATGATAAGACATCAAGTCAGGTTTGCCTGTGAAGGGCAGAGAGGATAAACAGGAGACAGAGACAGAGAGACAGAGACAGACAGAGAGAGACAGAGACAGACAGAGAGAGAGAGAGAGAATCATGTAGGACAGAGGGAACTAACAGGGACCTTGGGGACTAAGATAAGCAATTATGCTGGGATAAAAAAAATGACTAAGCTGTGAAGTGAATTTGGTAGATCAGAGAACTATGAATTTGATTTATAAATTCTTCAGTTTCCTTCAGCCTGAGCCTCAGCTGTGGAGATAGTCTTTGATTCTATTATTCCAAATAACTTTTCACCAGCCAATGATTTTTCCACCTAAATAGCAATAGTAGTTATTTAAATTTAAAATTCTGATTCTTACTTAAAAGCTTTGCTTGGCTTATCACAATACTTATTTCAAAGTGAGATCGTTTCTCTTACTCCCTGGTTCCAAAATTGCTTTCCTCATTGAGGTGACCTCTGGTTATTCTCCAATGGCTAATGAAGAAGTGTTTCATAAATTGTCATTTTTCATCCCTAAGCTCCTGTTAGTTTTTAAATGGGCTCTTCTCTGCTTCCTTTTCTCACCCCATCTCACTAAAGTCCAGGTACTCTGTTTATATCCCCTTATGTCCATGTTTGATGTTGTTGTCCAATGGCCAGCAGGCCACCTCCCGACTTTCTTCCATTATTAACTACTATTATGTTAATGACTCATCTAACAACCAAATTGACTGTGTAATTCCTTAACCCCTTCAACTCCAAAGACTTTCTTTTCTACCTCATTTCAGCTAAAACAGTGCCTGGGTCACACCACAGACATTATCATTCTAAGATAAACAGTAAGATAGAACCTGCCGGGCAGCTAGGTTGCGAAGTGGTTAGAGCGCCAGCTTTGGAGTCAAGAGGACCTGAGTTCAAATCCAGCCTCAGACACTTGATACTGGCTAGCTGTGTGACCCTGGGCAAGTCACTTAACTCCGATTGCCTCACCAGAAAAAAAAATTATAAAGCTGCCTGCCTTTAGTGAATTCAAGTCACTGAACCTAGATAAACTGCATCCTAGATTGAATGAAAGAATAAGCAGATGTAATTTCTGAAATGGCAGCCTTTGAAAGATTGTGAAGAAGGGGCAACTAGGTGGTACAGTAGATAGAGTACCCACTGTCAGGAGGACTTGAGTTCAAACCCAGCCTCAGAAACTTACCTAACTGTGTGAGCCTGGGCAAGTCACTTAATCCTGAATGGAAAGAAAGAAAGAAAGAAAGAAAGGAAGAAAGAAAGAAAGAAAGAAAGAAAGAAAGAAAGAAAGAAAGAAAGAAGAAAGAAAAAAAGAAAGAAAGAAAGAAAACGAACAGGACTAGAAAAGAAGAAATGTCTCAATTTAAAAAAAAAAGGAAAGAAAAAGGAGCCTACAAACTATAGGCTATTGCATTTGACTTCAATTCTAAGAAAAATTCTATAAAAGCATTATTAGGATGGTTAAGAATATTTTTTAAAAGGAAGCAGGAATTACAGTGAGACAGCATGGCCTCATCAAAAACAAGTCATACCAACACTTCTATGATATGATAAGAATAAAGAAAACTGAGACAGAAGAATAAATTCAGTGACTACAAAAGTGTAAATAAAGTCGAATAGAAAGGGTACAAAACTTTAGTTAAATACAATGGTTAAGTCTCACAATCAGTATCGGTCAGAGACAGAAAGTCATAGATACAAGGGTCAATTTTAGTACCATATTTCCAAAGTTAAAGAATATGACCTTCTATTCTGTTAATAATTGATAAATCAAATTGTTTTCTTCGGGACTCTATATTGTAAAAAGTGTTTGTTTGTTGGATGGTTCAGGCAATAGAGGGATTTAGGGGTTGGGGGCTGGGGAGGGTGTAAAATAAAGTTCCACTATAGCATGGAAGATCAGC
>NW_020940355.1:20319101-20366923 GCF_900497805.2 Vombatus ursinus | reverse complement strand
AATTCAAAAAAGAGTTTGGAATGACAAAGTCTGAATGAGGGGCAACAAGAAAACTCAGTTTAAAAGACATATTTAAAGACTAAGGACTTCTCTGTCCTGCAATGATCTGGGTGTGAATCACTAACCAAAAAACAAACAAACAAACAAACAAACCAAACCCTACTAAAATCGCCCTAGGCCACTCTTTCTTCAATGGAAAAGAGGCTTCCAAATACCTGAAGACAAGCCGAGCAGCAGTAAACAGTTCCGTGGAGATGCCAGCAGAGAGCAGCGCAGCAAAGAGGATAGAATGGATCAACAGAAGATTTCCCCGGACACATACCCCACCCCACCCCACCCCCAGCCCCGAAGGAAAAGCATCTTGTAGCCTACGGCTCTGCAGCTCTGGGGAGCAAACAAAAGCAGTGCATTCAGCGTTTGCGGGCACTGTGACATAAGGGTTAATAAAGTGCAGGGTGTCCAGTGCTAGGGAGGCAGAGAAAGGTTCTGGTGCAGGTAGAATATTAGAAACATGAGTCACCGAGTACGCATGTTCTCTGGCCATGTGTGCCCCCCTCCTCCATGAGCGTTTCCTGGACATGAGTGTTCCTTGATTTTCTTTACGCATAGATGTGATCCTATCACTTCTCTCCTCAATCAAGGCAATGGCTGACTATTGCCTCTCGGATCAAATATAAACTCAAGCCCCTGCACATCTCTGTTAGATCGATCTTTCCAACGTCACGGCACATCATTCCCTCTCCTACACTAGGTGATCCAACCATACTGACCTTCTCTGTTTCTCCAGCATAACATCCCATTTCCCATTTCCATTCCTTTGTAAGAGTCCTCCTCCACCCCAGGCCTGGAAGGCACTCTTTCTTCATTTTTGCCTCATAGAATCCCTCTCTCCCTTCAAGATATGGCGGAAACATTACCTTCTACATGAAACTTTCCCTCTCCCTTCAAATGCTAGTACCCTCCCTCTCAAACTATCTTGCATTTAATCACTTTGCATTTATTTGTATTTTTATTCTTTTTATATTTATTCTGCGTGTAATAAAATATACACATGTAATATGTGTGTATATGTTATATATACTTAATTATATTTATACATACTTAAACTTATACTTACATAACTTATATGACCTAACTTATATGACCTAGTGTCATATAAGTTATATGTTATACTTAAATATAACATATATAGACATATAGCATATGTATATATCTTATTTTTAATTACATACAGAATATTAAAAGAATAAATACAAATCATAGATATAGATGCAGATACAGATATAGATATAGATAGATAGAGATATCAATATCGATATCCTTGGTGTCGTACTTGCAATAAGGAATTGTTTCTTTGGTTGCATTTGTATCCTCAGAGCCTAACCCAAGGCCTAGCACATAGGTACTTAATTAATGCTTATTGATTGATTGTGCCTCAGTTTCCTCAACTGTGAAATGAGGAAGTTAGACTCAGAAGTCTCTAAGGTCTCTTTTAACTCTAAGACTATGATTCTGTAATGTTCTTTCTTCCCTTGGCTTCAGAAATACTACATCCTCCTGGCTCTTCTTCTCTAACCGCATCTTTGCCTCCTTCTTTGGCTCTTCAGTGGATGTTCTTTTCTGCTCCTCACCTTCTTCTCTTCTCTCCCAATGTCATCCCCTCTGGCAATTTCATTTATTCCTAAGACACCAACCACCACCTCCCTACAAATGATTTCCAAATATGCATCTCTAATCCTGACTTCTATACTAAGCTCCAGACCCACATCTCAATCCTCCTACAGGACATTTCCACTTGAAGATTTCACTGTCGCCTTATTCAACATGTCCAAAACCATATTTATTCCATTTCTTCCAAAACTCACTCTTTATGTTAACTTTGCTATTTCTATCATTGACACCAAAATTTATCCAGCTTTCTATGATCAAAATATAGGTCATTGTTTTTTTTTCCAAATCTTCCTCTCTTCCAGAACTTAGCACAATACCTAGCGCATAGTAGGCATTTAATAAATGCTTATTGGCTACTTCCTCACTTCTTAGTTATCAAGTCCTGATGGCTTCACCTCTGCTATATCTCTGGTATTCAGCCTTTCTTCATTCTTCATTACCATCTACCCAACTATTGCAAAAACTTCCCATCAGCTCTTCCTTCCTCCATGGTCCCTTCCTCCCATCCATCCTACACAACTATTGCCAGGATAATGTTCTTTCTACGTAGGCCAGAACATGTTATTTCTCTTACTTCATAATTTTAAGTAGCTGCCTATTGCCAAGTAAAGTCAAGTGAAACTCCTTTTCCTTGAATTCAAGGCCAATCTAATGCTACCCTACCTATCTTACCTACAGCTCCCATTCATGCACTACACTTCAATCAGATTGGATAGCATTTTATGTTTCTGCAAAACATTCTGTGAATTTCCCCACTTCTTTTTTTTTGTTCACATTGACCCTACATACTTAAGAGACCTTCCATCCCCCTCAGATGAGGAATTCCTACCTATTCAATAAAACCAAATTCCCCCCATCAATAACAACCTTCCACTTGAACCACCTATTGCATTTATTTCTGTATACCACTCAAGGGCTTATTTGCTTATTTTGGACAACAACTTTTTGTATCTGTATCTTATCTTCCTTTTTTTGTTCTTGTTTAATCGTTTTCAGTTATGTCTGACTCTTTGTGACCTCATTTGGAGTTTTCTGGGCACCCACTAGAGTGGGTTGCCATTTTCTTCTCCAGCTCATTTTCCAGATGAAGAAACTGAGGCAAACAGGGTTAAGGAACTTGCCCAGGGTCACACAGCTAGTAAGAGTCTGAGGCCAGATTTGAACTTAGGAAGACGAGTCTTTTTTGACTCCAGTCCTGGTACTCTATCCACTCTACCATTTAGTTGCCTACTGAACCATAAGATCCGTAAAGATAGGAATGATGTCTTATCTAAATTTTGTATCTCCCAAGTACACAACACAGTCTGCAAAGTGTAGGCACTTAGTGAATGTCTACCATTGTCTTCCCTCAGCCATCTTTACCACTAAGTACTCCCTTCTCCACTCATTCAATTATTCATGAAATATTTAATTTCAACAAGGACCTATGCTAAGCACTTCAGAGGTTATAGAAATGAATAAAACAGAGCCCCTGAGTCCCCTTTCTCAGGAAAGGTGACTTAAAAATCCAAAGGAGAAATAAAAATACGTACACTGATAACTACAAGATAGCACACGATCATTTTTTCAGTAGTAGAAATAAAGTGCAAAGGAGTTCAGAAGAAGGCTTCACTGTCCCAGGCATTAGTTCTATCAGCTTTAATATACCAATGTGAAAATTCAGTAGAAGCTTGTTTTTTGGTTTTGTTTTTTAATATATTTTAAACCTGTTAGAAGAATTTGGCCTTTTCCACAACTGGCTTTACAAGCCTCCCTCTTGCCATACCCCAAGGCAGTCCAAGACTTAAGGGGTTAACTAAGGTATTAGGAATTGACAGCAGAGCAGATCAGAGATGTTGGACCGCAGTAAGTGATCATCAGTGCCTTGGCTATTGGCTTAAGTACCTATAACTGAGTCACATTCTGCACCTAGAAGAAGGATGGATTACCAGATGAGGCACTAAGGGCACGAACTGGAGAATTTTCTGAATCGATAGCCATTTATTTGGGAATTAGGCATCACGTAACAAGAAGTGAGAAAAGGTCTGTGAGGAAGAACGGCCAAAGTGTGAGGAAGGAGGTCTAGGAGAGAAGCAGGCACCAAGGGAAATGCCTGGCATGCAGTAGATCCCAAGAGGGGACAGTACTCAGAGGTAACATTTGCCTAGTGCTTTAAAAGTATCTTACAGTTTCCCCATCTGTAAAAAGGGAATAATAATAGCACCTATCTCCTAGGGTCATTGAAAGGATGAAAGGAGATAATATTTGTAAAGTGCTAAGCACAGTGCCTGGCACACGGTAGACACTTAATAAATGCTTGTCCCCTTCCCTTCCCCTGTACGCATTGTCTCATTTGAGCCTCACAATAACGCTATGAGATAGGTGCTATCATCAGCCCCTGTTTTACAGATGAAGAAAGGAGGGCTCAAAGGAGTTGCCAGTAGGCCATCAGAATTATACTATTTAAAGGAGTTATGGTATAGTCAATAGAACTGAACTTGGGGTCAGAAATACTTGGGTTCAAGTCCAGCTACAGGAACCTAACTGTGGGATCCTGGGCAAATCACTTCAGCAGCCCTACTTGTCCTGGGTTCAGATCACTCAGTGGTCTCAGACCTCTTTTTGTATGCTATAAATAAAATTATAACAACAATAATGCTTCTTTACTGCATTCTAAGCTTTCCTAATGATGGATGTCTTTTTTTTTTTTCATTTGACATAATATATTGTGGTTGAATCCCAAGCATCCTGAGCGTGGGACAAGGGATCAAGCAGTCTTGGGAAAGATCTGTTTTCAAAGGGACTGGTGACATTCCTAAGGCCATTGTTTATCTCCAACTTTTCAGGTCCCATCCTCTGGTCCTAAGCCTGTCTTCCTGTCTACCCCACCCCCGCTAAGAAACATCCTGGCACTTAGACTTGAAAATAAAAACAACTGAAAGTGCTACCAGATCAGCAGAATAGAGGGGGCTTTCCCCTATGCTTATGAACCGAAACAGCCTGATTGTGGGCTGTTCATTTAACAAGTATTTATTGAGTATCTGCTATGTGAAAGGCACTGTTCTAGGAAATCTGGAGACTACAGAGATGAATAAAATATGGACCTAGTCTTCATGGAATTTATAATCTAGTAAAGAAGTTACTGCAAATATACAAAAACAAGGTTGATTGTGTTCTGTGATTTTATGCACCCCTAATTAAGTGATGACACTATTTCTTCAATAATACATGTAGCTTGGGCCTTAACCAAGGTTGGCACCCACTCCTATCCCAAACATGGACCATAACTTAACTATATCAGTAAGCAACGAGTATTTGTTAAATGAATATTATGTGTCAGGCACTGCTGGGGGGTACAAATACAAGGTAGCTTGAGAGGGAGGGTACTAGTGGTATGTAGAAAATGATGCTTGAACTGTGTCTTAAGGAAAGTGAGGAGCTCCACAGAGTAGACATGAGAAGGGAGTACATTCCAAGGGTGGCCAATAGCCAGAATGAAAGCATAGAGATGAGAGATAGAGAGCCATGGATGAGCAGCAAAGGGAAGGCCAATTTGGCTGGTTCAGAGTGAGGGAGAGGGAATAATTAACCTGGGGCCCATGAACCCTAAACATGGGTTCCATTCAGCTGATGAGTCAGAGGGTAGGTTTGGTCCCAACAAAGCTTCTGAGGGTGATCATTTTGACTAGAAATCCCAGAAAGCTGGGTTTTGCCTTGTGTGAAAGCCAGGCTTCTGCATCGAGTGATTTGCTCGATTGCTTGAGGGTGGGGGTGAGGATAACTGCAGGCAGTCCTGCTGATAAGATGGCACTTGGGGAATTGCCAGCAAATTTCCTGTAGCACAGAGTTATCAGAAAAGTGATATACAAACGCTGCACGAGCAACCAATTATGCAAATTTTGTAAGCTAGAGAAATAGAAATCTTCAATTCAGAGGCTTCTTAGGGTATTTAAAAAAAAAAAAAAAGCCCACCCACCAGCATTCTGGTCTGATTCTATTCCAAAGAAGTGATTAATAATAAGACCCTGGGAAGAAAAAACATGACACCAAGGAGAAGGAAAGTCAATCCCAAAGCAGACACAAGCTGCTGTTTACATATTAAGCCACAAATCCAGATCCTCTAGGGTTTGCAGGTCCTTAGGCTCAGTGCAGTGAGAAGATTTTGTTTTCGCTGAGTGTGGTACATTACGATGTCAATTGCAGATGATTTGTTTAGATATTTTTTTCAGAGCATTAGTATGCATGTCATTTCAGCCAAAGTACCACTTAGTGTTGCCTAAGCTGCATAAAACTAGGAAATGAGTGAGGCCTAGAGAGCAAGTTATGGTTAAAATTTACTTTCTCTTCCTTCTTATTTTAGCCCATTTGTGTGAAGACACCAAAGAAATCAGATTGAATGAACACACCTCTGGTAGATATGGCCTGTGTAGCCTTGAACATGTCAATTAAATTCCCTGGGTCTCAGCTTCCAATCAATTAATTAATTAGCAAGCAATAATTACCATCAATCAATTAATTAACAAGCATTTGTTGAGTGCCTACTATGTGCCAGGCACATAGTACTGTACTAGGTGGTAGGAACACAAAGGCAGTGAATGAAACAAGTTCTCAAAGAACTTATATTCTGATGGAGAAGACAAGTTCATATGGAATGTTTCTTTTTTAAAAAAAAAATTCCTATTTCCTATTAATACTCTGTATAAATGATGCCCTGGATGTGAATGTGTATTATTCTCATAAAAATGTTACATAGATGGAAAAGTAAGCATAGAAATTGATGCCTCCATTGTCTTTTTTTTTTTTTTGGTATTTATACAGAAACACACATATACATATAATAAATATTAAAATAAAAATATAAATAAATCCAAAGTAATTACATTGGAAAGAAGGGCATTGGTAGTTGGGGAGGAAGGGATCAGGAAAGGCTTTCTGTTGAAGGTAGTGTATGAGCTGCATCTTAAAGAAATGAATGATTCTGTGAAGTATAGGTAAGGAGACAAGGTGTTCCAGGCATGGGAAATGGCAGATACAAAGGCGTGGAGATGGGAGATAGAGTTTCAGAAGCAGAGAGAAAGGCCACCTAGGCTGAACTGCTTCTGAAAATGAAGGGGTTTCAACTAGTTGGCCTCTAACATCTTTTCTAGCTCTAAATCTATGATCAATGTGGAAGTATCCTCCAAAGATGTATATTACAACCCAGACTATGACCAGATGGTACTGTTTGAGCATTGCTCCATATGGCAGGAATCACAGATAATCATAGAATATTAGTCAGAAAAGGGACTTAGAGATGATATAGTTCAGAGCATTTCAAGTATGACATTCTCTCTGGGTTCTTATATCCCTGGAGGAGTAGCTGCTACTACTCTAAGGATGCTAAGATTAACCCTATCAGTGGCTATCTTCCTAACATTAGCTCACAAGCCCCCACCAGTGTGCTCTGCCTAACAATCAACCAGTAGACTAAAGCTCTTTAGCAAAATTATTTACCCAAATGATACAGCCAGAATAGTAGCTATAGGAGCAGCTAGGTGGCACAGTGTTTAGAGCACTGGCCCTGGATTCAGGAGGACCTGAGTTCAAATCCGGCCTCAGACACATAACACTTACTAACTGTGTGACCCTGGGCAAGTTAACCCCATTTGCCTAGCAAAAAAAAAAAAAAAAAGAACAGTAGTCATAAAACATTTCCCTTAAAAATCTGTAGTGTGTTCTCCCACAATACACAAAGGGTCCATAGAGGGAAAAGTGGACATTAAAGTCAAAGGTAGTAAAAACTGACCTATACGCCCTTTCTTCCTCCAGAGGGTATTGCATTTGCTTTAAACATGAGTACCTGTGATGTTATTACTGTTTTGTAAATTGTTTAGATTTAAGAAAGTGCTAGTAATGAAGATGAAATTTAAAAACATATGTGCATGCATTTTTTGGAGGGAGAGCCCGGTTGTTAAATAAAGGGTGTTAAATACACCCTTGTATTTCTGTATAAACACAACTTAAGCTCAGCAGGAGTAAAATAGAAGGGAATGAAGTTTTCATCAGACTAGAGCCCTAGTAACCATAGGCAAGTGATAACAACAACAACAAGCATTTTTAAAATGCTTTAAAGTATGCAAAGTGCTTTGTATTGATTAACTCATTTGAGCCTCACAACACTCCTGGTAAAAGGGGTTGATGTTGTAGGGTCCACATTAACAGATACCCCACAGATCTATTAAATTGTGGGGACTCACACACTAAGCCCAGTACTGGGGTATCATACTTAGGATGTAGAAAAGTCTCTCTACTCTGACTGCCTCTGTGCCTCAGCTATGAGGTTCCTTATTGCTCTGCTGGTTTCTTCACAATTCACCTATTCAAGTTTCAGACCCAATGTGGAATGTTTCTTTTGCATCTAAAGGCCTGCTTTTTCATTTCAACATCTCTGCCTCTCTACCCTTCCTCTCAGCTTTCCTAAAGTCTCTCCAGGACAGACAGAAATCAACTAGTATTGAACAGAATTATCTCCTTGTATAGAGTGTGCATAATATTAACAGCCTGAGTTTTATATAGCACTTTACAATTTTTAAAATGCTTTCCTCACAATGACTTTGTAATTTAGCTACAACAAATGCCATTGTCCCCATTTAATAAATGAGAAAATTGAGGCTCACAAAAATTAAGTGACATGCTTAGTAAGTGTGAAAACAAGAATTTGAAAACAGGTCTCCTCTAATTCCAAGTCTAGCCCTCTTTTCTCAATATTATTCTTTACTTAAAGATGATAAGTCTGCTAAAAATTATGTTAGCGCTGACTGAGAACAAACAGTATCATGAAGTTGAAGAGGTCTTGAAGAGTTTGCCCATTCCTGGGACATCTGACTTCCTTACTTTCTCTTCCTCCTCCTGAAATCCCTAACCTTCTTCAGGTCTCAGCTCAAATGCTATCTCCTGTAAGAAGTCTTTTTTGATTACCAAGTTGTTAGTACCCTCTACCTACCCCACAAAAATTACTTTGTATGTTTTTTGCATGGACTCATCTGTGTACATGCTGTTATTCAGTCATTTCAGTCACATCTGATTCTTTGTGACCCCATTTGGGGGTTTTATTGCAAAGATACTGGAGTTGTTTGCCATTTCCTTCTCCAGCTCATTTTACAGAGGAGGAAACTGAAGCAAACTGGGTTAAGTGACTTGTCCAGGGTCACACAGCTAGTGTCTGAGGCTGGATTTGAACTCAGGTCTTCCTGACTCCAGGCCTGGCACTCTGTCCATTGTACCATCTAGCTACCATGTACATGCTGTTCCACTCCAGTAGAATACAATTTCTGTGAGGATCATTTTTATCACTGTATCTTTACCTCTTAGCACATACTCAAAACACAATCAAACGGTTTTGTGACCTGATCAATGTGGATGTATCTTCCAAAGACACATACTATAACCCATACATGACCATGTCTCCTTTGAGTCTTGTCTGTATCATCCCATAAATCAGCAACAGGGAGTTCACCCAAATGTGTTGGGCACCTTCCTTGCTCTTTTTTTACGTTGGGATGATATCAGTAAAGCACAGCAGCTGCTCATTGATTACCCTCCACTGTCACTGTATGATCAACCCATCTTCTTTTTTGATCATATATTGCTTTGATGTCATCTCTTATTCCAGTTCTTCATAGTTCTTTACTTATGTGTTACAAACTGCTCATCTCCACCATGTGTTTCTTCACTGCTGTTTGAATAATAATTAATGTCAATTCTCAAAGATTATAGAGTTCTGTGACTCACGGGCATACAACACTGGCATAATATGGTTATTTTAAAAGTGGTCCTTCATTTCAGAGAGAAGTTTCGTGTCATGGAAGGAAATCTAAAATTTCCCATAAGCAATTCAACTATTCTCTTCCTCCTGTTTAACTCTGGGGCCAACAAGTTGTTCACTTGCCATATTTGTTCACTACGTAGATTAATGGATGAGTTCTATGCCTTATCTATTTAATTGCAGGTCATAATTTGGGTAAGCATTTTTCATCCACTTGGTTTTTCCCATGTGGACAGGTAGGGCAAACTGTTTTGAGTGATTATGAATTTCATCCGGACGACTCTGCAGTGTCCTAGGGTATAATATTGTTGTTGTTTAGTCATTTAGTCATGTCCAACTCTTTGTGATCATGCCATGGACCACAGCACACCAATACTGGCCATAGGGTTTTCTTGGCAAAGATGTGGAGTGATTTACTATTCCCTTCTCCAGTAGATTAAGGCAAAGAGAAGTTAAGTGACTTACCCAGGGTCACACAGCTAGTAAGGATCTAAGGTCAGATTTGAATTTAGATCTTCCTGACTCCAGGCCCGGCACTCTATCCACTGAGCCATCTAACTGCCTCTTCATGATCTACGGGGATACAAAAATAGGGGCTGTACATGGGGTTTCATCGAGATAGGGAGTCCCAAATGAGGAAACTCTCTGCTAATACTCTTTGGTACTTTCTCTGAACTTTATGGTCTTGAGAGTTGTCTAAATCAGAGGTGTCAAACATACGGCCCACAAGCCTCACACAGCCTGCAATAGTACTGAGTGTAGCACAAAACAGATTAAAATGCAATCAGGAAATATTTAACAAAATAAATAAAAATATAAAAAAATAGATAATATTACATTTTTAAATTGTCAATACATGGCCTGTAGGAATGGTTATTTATGGTTTAATGGCCCCTACTTCTACTTGAGTTTGACACCATCAGTCTAGATCATTGAGAGGTTGTACCTTGTCCAAGGTCCCACAGCAAGAGGTGGCACCTGACCCTGAGGTCAACTGCCTATCTATTACATTTCACTGCCTTTCTGTCTCTAGGGATTCCCTCTCAGAGCCAAATACCTTTGTTTGGTGAGTGGTCTCTGTTCTACCTAGTTTTACATGTGGTCTCCCTCATTTGAACATATGCCCTATGAGGGTATGAGCTATTATTATTGGTTTGTTGTTTTTAGTTTTTGCTCGTTTTTGTTTGTTCATTTTTGGCTTTCTTTATAGCCCCAATGTTTATTAATATATCCAGTAAGTGCTTAATAAATGTTTGTTAGTTAATTGACTGACTCCTGGTATTATTGATCAGAGGGCTATCAAATAAAATTATCTCTCATGTTAAATATTTCAAGGAATCTTACATAATTTGGAGGTATGCTTGTGAGACACATTGTTGGAAAATAACCTTAAAGATAGTATTTTGTTCTAATAAATCCAAAGCTTTTTCATAGTTAATAAACAGAGAAGCATGATGGGATCTTGTATTTTCTACAACTTTCAGTCAGTTGTGCATTTATAAAAGTGTGATCTACTTTGAAATGTTTCTTTCAAAAGACTATATATTTCCTACTAATACCATGATCAATGATGCCCTGGATATGCATATACTACTCTCATGAAAATTTTATATAGATGAAAATGTGGGCATAGAGGTTCATGTTCTCTCAATTGCCTTTTTTGGGCATTAATAAAGTCCAGGATTTTTTTCAGGCCCACCTTCAGATACCTTGTGAATCAATCACTCAACACCCTCAAAAAGGTATATTACCACCAGCATGGATCTTCATGTACGAGTGGTCAAACCCTCTTGCTTTTCCTGTCTTTGTTCTCATTGGTGTCATTTCTAACCCCTCTATAAGAATATCCATGACTTTGATGTGAGGGTCCAAATATGTTTCACTCGTTTTCCCCGATGGTGAAAAAAATTGTTATAAAAATCTTTTGCAAATCTTCCCATATTTTTATCTCATAGTTGTCCTCCTTCCAGATTCATCCATAATTCCCCTTAATAAGACTTGACTTATTTGTGTCTTTCCCCAAGTTTTCTTTAAACTAGTTTTACCCTTCATTTAGGCAGCTAGATAGCATAGTGGATAGAGCTGTGGACTGGGAGTGAGAAATTCTAATTTTGCCTCAAACATTTATTAGCTATATGACCTTGGACACATCTCTTAAGCAGATAGGTGGCTCAGTAGACAAAGATCTGAGCCTGGAGTCAGGAAGTCCTAGGTTCAAATCTAACCTCAGATGCTTACTAGCTATGCGACTAATCTGTTCAATTGTTTTAGAATCTTTTTATCTCATATGTAGGCAGACATAAACAATCTATTTTCAGCTACTTCAGGAAGGAAACTTTGTATTTTTAAAACATTCATAAAAGACATGCAAATGTTTTTTTATCAATTGAAATAACACCTCAGTTTTGAGGTTCTGCACACTAAATTAAATGTGAAAAAAGTAAATTTGTACAAAAAAGAGAACTCTTTATAAGGTGGCTCATTGTAGAAAACCCTCTGCCTTCCCCTTTGAGCATAAATGTCGCATGAACAACACTTTGCTATAAGAAACATACTTGATTAGTCACCATTAGCATTGTTATCTACTTTGTGCTTAAAAATCAATTGGTAATTTGGAAACATTGTAGAATGGAAAAAGATTTTTGTTTGATCATAATTCTTTGTTGAACTAGGGGGCATTTGCAGCATTCCTTGTCATAAGGACATGGTTAAAGTTTAAAACTAAAGGCCCCAGAAAACTAGCTTATAAAATCTAATAGAGTGTAGTTCAGACTATCTTGGGGAAGTAAACATTAAAACTAAAAACAAAAAAATCTGAATAGGTCACTTAACCTCTGCCCACCTCAGTTTCCTCAACTTTAAAATAGAGATAATAATAGTACCTACCTCGAAGGATTTCTGTGAGGATCCAATGACATAATATTTGTAAAGCACTTAGCAGAGTTTACAGTACATAGTAGGAGCTTAGTAAACATCTCCTCATCTTCCTCCCAGCCTCTCTCAGATTCATTTTACTCACTTATAAATAAAATGCAGATATTAAGAGCACTCAAGGGTTATTTTCAGGATAAAATGAAATAATATATATAATTATTAAATAAATTCAAGATACTACTACTATTATTTCTATTATTATCGATTGATTGATTCTCTCTTTTTTATTAAGCAATATTACTCATGATCTTTCACCATCCTTTTCTGAAAGTTTTACAAATGAGTTCGTCTTCTACATTGGTGCCGTCCATGTCTGCCATATCTCTCTGCTTAGCAAGTAATCAAGTGTTTGCTTAGGTGCTACTCAGCTCTTTCATCATGGCAATTGTAGTATACTATTTGAACTTCAGTATGAAATTATTATCATCTATATCAATATAGCTTCTTCCAACCATATCTCATTTTTCTTCATTGAGAACTCATTTAAATAGGTCAGATTACAGTTGTTTTTATGAGACACTATGCATTTTTCTGGTTTTATACTAATTTTGATCTTTGCTTTAATTGGCATCAGTCTGATTATACACAAATAGATGATTCAAGAATGATTCCCACAGTAATAATTATTCAGTTGTTAATCATAAAAATATAATGGATATCCTTTTAAGATTTTATTTGATGTCCATCATGTCTAACATGTTTCAATTCTTTTCTTGAAGAAAATATTCATGTGGTATAAGTGTTAGAATTTTGTGTAGTCTTTAAGTCTTTGAGCTCTATCTATTGGTATGCTGGTAAATGTTTATTAGCCAACTCTTTGAAAAAATGTATGCATGATTCACATTTAAGCTTAATGAACATTATTAACACTTTTTTCTATCATTTTCTGAAGTCTAGACAATCAACAATACAATAAATCAAGCTCTAATTCGTAATATTTACCAGTTTCTAAAGTAGTAATGCTCACACTGAAAATTTAACAATTGGCTCTTATGAGATGACCCTGGCCTGGGAGAATATAAATTGATTGTTTGGTTGATATTGGTTGATATTGCTGCTTATTAATTTTTTCTGTCAATGTACACTATTGAGAGGCTTTTGTGTTCAGTAATTTTTCTACATAGAGGAAATAATTAATTACCTGTCCCATATCTGGTTTCCATTGCATATTGATTACCTTTCTACTCCCTGCTTTGGAAAGACCTAGACACAAAACAAACCTCAGCTTTAAGTAAATATTCCCTGGAGGCTGGGGTGAGGGCATAATGAGCCAAAAGAAAAGGAGTCTGATACTTCTTTTTAGGTAATTGGGCTCCACAAAAACTGAATCTGGTCACCCTATGCATGGGTCCAGAGAAGATGAACCTCTTAGGGGAGGAGAGAATATATTGCCTCACCTCCGTAGGCCCGGCAATGGTTTCTAATGCTTAGAAATTAATAAATGAATGACTCTAACATAGCTCTTTTCCCTTTTCCTGGGGCATTCGAAGCCTCATTCTTAGAGGAATAGGCCCATGAGGAAAAGATTGACATGGACCATCTCTGATGCATTCTTTTTTCATGATGGCCAAGTCACTTTTAACTCATTTGATGGCATCATGTCAAATGGATTAAATTGTCTTAGGCTTCGTCAGATTTCTGTCATGTTTTCAAACATTAGTCATCTCAAATAGTGCTAGCTCACAGCTTCACTGTCATTTTTTGTTTCCTCTTGTTTTGTTTAGCAACTTTATGTCACAGAGAAAAAGAGCTTTGCTTGGTACTGACCCTATAGACAGAAGAAAGTACTACATGTAAGCAACATATATCAGTGTTATACATAAGCAACATATATAAATACCACATATAAGCAACATATATGTGTGCTACATGTAAGTAACATAGGCGAGTTCTACATTTAGCTATATATGAGTACTACATACAAGCAACACATATGCATGCTACATATAAGCAATGTATATGTATGCTACACATAAGCAACATACATAGCAAGAACTACTTGCTTTCAATAACTAATTAATGGAATCTAGAATTTCTGATGTGCTTTTGTTCCCAGATGCCCTTCCATGTGGCTCTGTTGTTGTTGTTGCCTTTAATGGGGCAGTGTGACACTTGAATTTTCCACTGCCTGTACCAGCAGAAAATGATGTAAATCTTCCATTGACTTTGCGCAAATCCTCTCTGGTTCTCTCCAGTTGCTTGTACAGCTGTCATTTTTGATGTCTACCCTTGAGGTAGCCCTTGATAGATCCACCTTTCTTCCGTAGTCATTATTGTTCATGCAGAAGCTGTGTACCCTACTCTGTGCAGATATCGAAGG
Organism: Vombatus ursinus; assembly: GCF_900497805.2. Taxonomy (NCBI): domain Eukaryota; kingdom Metazoa; phylum Chordata; class Mammalia; order Diprotodontia; family Vombatidae; genus Vombatus; species Vombatus ursinus. The sequence continues at coordinate 20,352,215 of NW_020940355.1, read as the reverse complement.
GTGTTTATCCATTGTGTCAAACACTGTAGAAGAATGTAATCACTCTTGATAGTTACAGAAGACACCAGCTTTTTGTTGCCTTTATGTCATAGAGACCTATGGCATATTTGGATTCATGCTATCAGACTCAAAAAGGAATCCTGATCTAATCCTCTTTTTGAAAGTCATTTGATGTACAGGATTGTTTTTGTCATCCACTTTGTTATTATGTATAATTTTTGAAGTTTGCAATAAGTAAAGATATTCAGTGACAGAGTCTTTAGCGCTTTTCAGATTTTAGTGTACACTTTATGTGTACTATTATTATTATTATTTTATTATCTATGGAGGCATGTCAGGTCTCTTTTCACTATTCTCAGCAATATCAACCAGAATCATTTTATCATTTTATTTAATAGGGAGAAGTAGAAGGGAGAGAAAATAAATGCTTCTTAATTGGGAAAAATTATAATTTTAAAAAGGATATTGTTAGATTTTAAGGCAAAGGATACTTAAGACAGGATAATGATATAGGAATGCATAGAGCACAGACCCAAGCGAGGCCCATACTCATTCTCTCTCTCTCTTCCTCTATCTCTCTCTCTTCCTCCCTCTCCCTCTACCTCCCTTCCTCTCCCTCTCCCTCCCTCCCTCTCTTCCTCCTTCTTTCTCTCCCTCCCTCTTTCTCTCTGTCTCTGTCTTTGTCTCTCTGTCTCTCTCTCCCTCTCTCTCTCTCTCCCTTCCTCACTCTCTCTCTATCTCTGTCTGTCTCTCTCCCCCTCTCTGCGTGCCTATGATCTATGAGATTATATTGGTATAGTAGAAGGGATCAGAAGACCTGAGTTCTAGTTTATCCCTTCTCCATACCACTTCCCAGCTGTGTGACTTTGTGCAAGGCTTTCAGCCTCCCTGAGACACAGTTACTTCATCTATTAACGGGAAATAATGTTTCACCTTTTCTCAGCCCTCATTCTCCCCGACCTCTCTGCAGCCTTTGACACTACTGATTATTCTCTCCTTCTAGATACTCTCTTCTCTAGGTTTTCAGGACACTACTCTCTCCTCCTACTCCTATCTGACTGCTCCTTCTCTGTCTCCTTTGCTGAATCCTCCTGCAGATCACTCCCTTTAATAGCAGGTGTCCCTCAGGGTCCTGTCCTTGGACCCTCTTCTCCCTCTATACTCCTTCACTTGGTGATTTCATCAGCTCCTATGGATTTGATGACCATCTCTATGCTGATGATTTTCAAATCTACCTTGCCCCAACCTTTCTGCTGATCTCCAATCTCACATCTCCAAATGCCTTTCAGACATTTCAAACTAGATGCCCAGTAGATATTTTAAACTCAACACGTTAAAAGTGGAACTCAATGTCTTCCTCCAAATCCTCCTCCCCCTCCTACCTTCCCTATTAGTGTAAAGGGCAACACCATCCTCTCTGTCACTCAGACTCACATCCTGGGAGTCGTTCTGTATTCCTCATCATCTCTCACCTCCCATGTTCAAACTGTTGCCAAGACTTGTCAATTTCACCTTTGCAACATCTTTCAAATATGCCCACTTCTCCCTTCTGACACTGTCATGCCTGGATTATTGCAATGCCCTGCTGGTGGGTCTGCCTGCCTCCAGTCTCTCCCCACTCCTATCCATCCTCCATTCAACCACTAAAGTGACTTTCCTAAAACACAGGTCTGATCATGCCACCACACATACACACACACACACACACACACACACACACACACACACACTCAATAAACTCCAGTGACTCCCTACTACCTCCAGGAACAAATACAAATACAAAACAATCTGCTTAGTATTTAAAGCCCTTCATAACCTAGCCCCCTCCTCCCTTTCCAGTCTTCTTACACCTTAGTCCTTGACATGTATGCTTTGATCCAGTGGCACTGGCTTCTTGGCTGTTCATTAAACAAGACGTTCTATCTCTCAGCTCCAGGCATTTGTTCTGGCTGATCCCCATGCCTGGAACACTCTCTCTCTTCACCTCTGCCTACTGACCCCCCTGGCTTCCTTTATGTCTCAACTAAAATCCCATCTTCTACAGGAAGCCTTTTCCAACCCCTCTTAATTCTGTTGCCTTCCTTCTTTTAATTATTTCCTGTTTATCCTGCTCACAACTTTTTTGTATATACTTTTTAGTTGTTTCCCCCATTAGATTATGAGCTCTTGAGGGCAGGGACTGTCTTTTGCCTCTTTTTCTATCTCCAGTGCTTAGCACAACGCCTGGCATATAGTAGGCACTTAATAAATGTTGATTGGTTGGTTGGTTGGTTGTATTGAAGGCAGGAGGCTAGGCCAGATGGTTTTTTAAGCTGCTTTGCAGTAGCTTTCCAACATCTACATCTTATGAAATAACAGACACATTTCTGAAACTGGTCAACTAGAATATCATTTTAGTAACGTAGTCTTTGTCCATGACCAGCCACTACTCCCACCACCACCACCATTATCATCACCAGCAGTAGCAGCAACAGCATCTAATAGCTAATAGTTATATAGTACCTACTATGTGCTAGGCACTGTGCTAAATGCCTTACAAGTATTATCTCATTTAATCCTCAAAACAACCCTGAGAGGTTGGTGCTATTATTATCCAGATATTTCAGGTGAGGAAACTGAGGCAGTCAAAGGTTAAGTGACTTGTCCAGGATCACATAGCTAGTAAATGTCTAAGGGCAGATTTGAATTTAGATCTTCCTTATTCTAGGCTTAGTGTTCTGCCCACCAAGCATCTAGCCATCTTAGCCACTTTAGTACTTCATGTAAGCTTTATAGGATCCATAATCTCATAGGTGTGGGTATAGTCCACAATGGTAAAAATCACAATTTATCCATACCTTCTCATCCTGGAAGACTCATGTCCATATCCTTCCATAAATCCTTCAATCCTGTAGAAACCACATACTGAGGAGTCCTTTAGCACTTTTATATTACGTAGCATGTATGTTATCTATCAGTTACTGGCCTTCTTGCTGTCAATAATCTCCAACTTACCCTGCGTATTGCTTGTCTGTACATAGTTGTTTACATATGGACTCTTCCATTAGACTGTGAGCTCCTTATGGGTAAAAACTATCTAACCTTTCATTATATCCCCAGTGCTATGCACAGTGACTGGCATTTTGGAGGTGCTTAATAAATGTTTATTGACTGACATTATCAGCCCACTGACTTTACTGGTCATTTGTCTCTGTGATATCCTTTACCAGAGCTCTCCCAACAGGACCCACGCTGTCCCTGTGCACCAGGGGCCAGAATAAAATGTAACCAGGGGGCAGGTAGGTGGCGCAGTGGATAGAGCATTGGCCCTGGATTCAGGAGGACCTGAGTTCAAATCCAGCTTCACACACATAACGCTTATTAGCTGTGTGACCCTGGGCAAGTCACTTAACCCCATTGCCTAGCCCCCCAAAAAAATGTAACTAGGAGATGTTTAACAAAATAAATAAAAATATAATACAATATGGGTAATGTTAATTGATTATTTTCTAAGTCAATATACTGTTCAGGGAATCCTTTTCTATTTGAGTTTGACCCCACTTCTTCTAAGCCATTCTTCTTTGATAATATATTATAACCTGCCCATAGCTGTCATATGCCTTTCTATGACCCTTTGTGGGGACAGCTTCACCAAAAACAATTCTATTTTCTATCTATCTTGTTTGTCATTATCATCGTAACTCCCATTTTTATAGCACTTTTAATGCTTACAAAGCACCTTTCATAACAACTCTGGGAGGGATGCAGTATAAAATATTGGTATCCCCATTTTTCAAATAAGTAAATTGTACCTAAAGAGGATGAAATTACTCATCCATGACCTTACAGCTAGTTAGTTTTTTAGTGAGGATTTAAACCCAGTGTCTCCACTATACCATTCAGCTGTCATTATAATTATTTAATTACATAGGGCCTTTAGCCCCTGTGATAGGCCTCAGAGGTGGTGAATAAAAAGGGGACTGGACCTGTGATTTCATAGAAATAGGAAATTCTCCACGTGGAAACTTCTTCTACAAAGCAGACCAGCACCTTATCTGATGCTTATAGCCTGAGAAAATGTCCTGAAACACTGATGAGAGTGACTTGCCCAGGATCACACAGCCATTCTCTGTAAGAGGGAGGACTTATACTCAGGTTTTCCTGGATTCAAGAAAGACTAGCTCTCTTATTATACTATGTTGCTTCACTGTGGCCCAGAGGGCTTTATAGCTAAAAATTTTCTCTCTTCCTGGCAGTCTCCCCTATTTCAAATTGCCCTGAGGCAAGAATTCAGACTAAAAACTGTACCATTTTAAATTAGCATAGCTGCTAGTACCAACAATATAACAGGTGAAGTATCTGCTCTTATCTATGGCCAAATTGTCAAAGGCAGTTTATCAGTTAGGTGATACAGTGGATAGAGCGTCAATCCTAGAGGCAAGAGGACCTCAGCTCAAATCCAGCCTTGGACACTTATTAGCTGCATGACCCTGGGCAAGTCATTTAACCCAGTTTGCCTCAGTTTCCACATCTGTAAAATGAACTGGAGAAGGAAATGACAAACCACTCCAGTATCTTTGCCAAGAAAACCCCAAGTGGATTCATGGAGAGTCAGACAGAACTAACCAACACAACACTTCAAACCTCCTATATTTCAGTGTCCTTGCAAATGGGTACTGGATATTAGAGGGGAAACTGAGATTGTACTTTATGTATTCCCCTGTTTGCTATGTCTTCCTTAGAGAAGACAAATCGACTGGTATGGGAGTTTTTCATTAACGCAAGAGTGGTTAAGGAAACAGGCAGGGAATGTGATGGGGTTTTTCAGCACTGAGCAAACCAGCATGGCAAAACAATCAGTGAGAACAATAACATTGCCCACTCAGCTTACACTAGCAAAACAGCCTCTTTTTAGGGAAAACCCTCCTTTTTCCACATGGTAAAGTGGAGAGAAAAAGGCAGAAGGAAAAATAGGAAATGGGAAGAACGATGGACTTTGATTCAGAAGAGACTGGTTCTGCCACTACCAAGTAACTCTGAGCAAGTCACTTTCTTTCAGCTTCACTGTCTATATCTGTAAAATTAGGGACGACAGGATTATAGAGTTAGAGTTGGAAGGGACTTTAGAGGCAGATAAAGAAACTGAGACACAAAGCAATTTAGTAACTTGCTCAACATCGTGGAATGAGCACATACTGACAAGATTGCTATAAAGATCAAATGAGGAAACATATGTAAAGAGTTTTGCATATCTTAAAATACTATATAAATGTCAAGAGAGTGGGGGGTGGAGGGAGAAGGGAGGAGATCACTTACAGCTCTAGAGACCATAAGTTCTACCAGCTCAAGGAATCCTTAGACAAATCCTTACTCCTCTCATCATTCCATCAGCAAGACTTTTCAGTGCATTTATCTAATATACAGAGTCAAAACACAAGAAAAAAGAGTTCCATGTCACACAGAGTTCATTTTTTCTTGCCATATGGAATGTCTAGACTTAGTTTGGCAAACAACCTAGAGAAAAGGGGGCAATTTTGGCCAGACAGTAATTCTACTGGGAGTGGACTGATAATACCACAGACTCTTCTGAATGAAGATGCTTCTTGAAGGCCTAGTTCTTTATTACAGAAGAATCTGGGTGTTTCCTAAACTATCCCATGTGAGAAAGAAAATGATTTAAAGAAGAATTTGCCAGAGGCACAAATTAATTGGCCATCTGTCTAGCAGGAATGAAATTAGATGATGCCTAATCTGGGAACTAGGTAAGAAGTTGGATAAGAATAAAGTGAGGTAGAAATAAAAGTAATGAGGTAAAAATGAAGTAAAAATGAAATGATCACTGATTGGAACTAGAAAGAATATAATTGGGTAGGTTTGCACAGATGGAGCAAAATATCTATTTGGGAATGGACTCAGAGGAGATTTGAGCAGAGGGACAGATTGAGGCCAGAAAATAAACAGGATACAAGATCAACACTGCAGGTCCTAGAGAGAAATATTTATCTTGGACATTCAACTTGCCAAAATGGTTCTGGTTATGTCTCCACTTGTACTATTCAGAGCAGTACCTCATCCAAGTTAAAGTGACTTTGGCTTTTCATTTTTGGCCACCTAAGGATTAAAAAAAAAAATCCTTGTTGATTGATTGGTGACAGTGTAGATATTCACACCCAAACTGCTGTCAGAGCCATATGAAAGTCAATGGAAGCTAGTCCACTAATGGTCCCGCATTAAAAACTTTAAAGGACAAGAAGATCCAGATGGGTAGTGGCAGTTGTCATTGATGTGATGCCCCAAAAAGCAAGCTGAGAGCCCCTGTTGTTTATTGCCTCCAACATTTATATTGGCCAGAGCTACACAGCATGGAATAGGATGCAATTACTCTCATATTTAAAAATTTTTAAAAAAAAGCAAAAACAAAAGAATCTATTCATGAGATCAGAGGATTTACAGCACAGCCCATGTATAAAGGCATGATATAATTAACTCCTTTCCAAAAAGTTCAAGCAGAAGTTGAATGAACACTGTCGAGGATATAGGAGTTGAGGATAATACAAGTCTACCTCCCCCATTTAACTGATGAGGAAACTAAGACCAAGAGATGTGATGTGTCTTGCCCAAGAAAGATCAAGTCCACCTCTCTCATTTTACAGATGAGGAAAATGAGACCAAGAAATGCTCAAATGAGACCAAATTCATCTACTCCTCATCTTACAGATGGAGAGATTGAGGCTCAGTGGAAGAAATTACTTACTCAGGTCACAAAGAAAGTAGATGAAGGCAGTGTAGTATCATAGGAAGAATATTGATACTAGGGGCAGATTTACTTCTGTGGAATGAGAAAGTGGAGGTCCTTCCCATTTCTACTATGAACTCTGCTATGACCTCTAAAGTCTCTTCCAACTGTGACATTCTATGACTCAATGAAATTTACTATATATTTGTAAATATATCAATATATGTACACATATGTGTGTATATATGTGTACATATATATAGTCAATCCTCATTATTCACAGATTTTATATTTGTAGATTTAGCTACTTGCTAAAATTTATCCATAACCCCCAAATCAATCCTCATGGAGCTTTCACCGTCATTCTTTGATGTGAGCAGTGTTGTGTAAAATTTGAGTCACCCAAAATGCACATTCCCAGCTGAGGTCAAGCAAGGTGAAGCTCTGCTTTCTTGTTTCAACTCACACTGTAAACAAGTGTCCTTTTCACGGTCTATTTAGTGTCACATTTTCCACGTTTTTTATGCTTTTTGTTTGTGATTTAGTTATTTAAAATGGCTCCCAAGCCTAGTGCTGAAGTACTGCCTAGAGTTCCTAACTGCAACAAGGCTGTGATGTGTCTTACAGAGAAAATACGTGTGTCGGATAAGCTTCATTCAGGCATGAGGTATAGTGCTATTGGCCATGACTTCAATGTTAATGAATCAACAATATGGTACATCCAGAAAAAGGAAGAGGAAATTCACTGATCTGTGCACATCACCATTCCGGAAAGTGCTAAAGTAAATGATGTGAACAGAGGGTCACAGGAACCTAACCCTGTATTTCCCCCAAGAGTAATACTTTAGTATTTACTAATTCAGTGCTCATGACTACATAAAACATAACGACTGTGAATGTTGAGAATCAAATGTATATAGAGTTCCAAAAGTCTTAGTGTCATTTTAAGGTATTAAAATTTTAGTATCTTAAAATGGCACTAAGACTTTTGGAATATGCTGGATGTATCCTTTATGTCTTTCCCTCTTTCAATTCATCTTTCACACTACTGTCAAAGTAATCTTCCTAATCTATACATTTGATTACACTATTCTGCTTTGTTACTCAAAAAAATATCAACGACTCCCTATTGCTTGCTAAATAAAACACAAATTCCTTAGCCCTGAATCCAAGGCCCTATGGAATCTAGCACATCACTGCTTTTCTTTTCTCATTTCAAATAGCCCGTATACCATGCTTCTCTTCACGTATTCTGTATGCTAACCAAACTGGGTCAAACTGTTCCCCTAGTTCACCATGTAATCTCTCAATTCTATGTATTTGTTTAAAATGTTTCTCTTGCCTGGGACAAATTCCCTTAGTCCTCTAACTTCAGCATTTTTGAAATCTTTCACGCATCAACTCACTATCTCCTTCAGAAAACTTTCCCTGGTTGCACCACCTATAGGAGATCCCTCAAAGTTCACCACTCTGAATTTATTTATCATATTCTAACATTATGGTTGGAGGCAGGTAGATGGCTCAGTGGATAGAGTGCTGGGCCTGGAATCAAGCAGACCTGAGTTCAAATCTGCCCTCAGACCCTTATTAGCTGTGTGACCATGGGCAAGTCACTTAACACTGTTTGCCTTTATCCACTGGCAAAGGAAATGGCAAACAACTCCAGTATCTTTGCTGAGAAAACTCCATGGACAGAATTGGTGTGCTATGGCCAGGGGTCATGAAGAGTCGGACACAAGTGAACAGCAAATGCTGTGGTTATGTGTCTCCCTTCCCACTCAGCCTTGGCTTCCTCATCTATAAAATGAAGATAATAATAGCACCTATCTCACAGGGTTGCTCAGCTGGATAATGTATGTATGTATGTACAGCACTTTACAAACCTTACGGCTACAGAAATGCTAACTAGTAAATTTCCCAAGCTACTTCAACCAGTGCTTATATGGCTTGAACCTGACGTTCTTCACCATTCTGGTTACCCTCCTTCAGACACCGTCCCTTCTAAAATGTGGTGACCAGAACTACAACAGAGTGAAACAACAGGGTGACCCCCTCCTTATTCCTGGAAGTTGTTCTTTCTCTTAATGTAGCCTAAGAGTGAATTAGCTCTTTTTGGCTGCAATAACACAATGTTGTTTCTTATTGAGCTTGTATTCTATTAATACCTCTAGATCTTTGATGTTTTAAATCCTACTAAATTACATCCTATTAGACTTAACCAAATGTTCTAACTTATCATTGATAAAGATGTCTAAAAAAAAAACAACAAAATATGGTCTGAAATACTCCCCTTAGAGATCTCCTTCTAAATTGAGTTTGACATTGAACCATTACTGGCCAGCTTTGAGAATCTGCCTATTCGACCAGTTCTTAATCCAACTAATTGGACTGTTTTCTAGTCCACATTTCCCCAGCTTTTTCACAAGACTAACAAAGGATACTTAATCAATGTTTTATTAAAATCTAGATACATTACATGATAACATTTTCATGACCTATCAGTTTGGTTGTCCTATTTAAAAAAGATTTAGTCTGTTATGACCTATTTTTGAAAAATCAATCTGACTTTATGATGTCTTCTTTCTTTTCTGAATATTTACTAGCCATCCCTTTAATGACAGTCTAGAATTTTGTCATCAAGCTTACAGACCTACAGTCATAAAATACATGGTCTTTGCATTTTTTAAAATCAGAAAATTTGTTCTTTTTCAATCAAATTGTATTCCTCCTGTTCTCCATAGTCTTTCAAAGATCACCGATGGTAACTAAATAGTCATATCAGCTGGTTCTCTCAGTACCTTAGGATATTAGTTCTTTTGGGCCGGATAATTTGACCATATAAAGAGCAACCAGGTCTCACTATCCCACTCTTTATTATCTATTTTTGTTCTTTGCTTTCCAATCCAAAGAATATCTCTGTGGCAAAACAAAGAGATAAAAAATATAGTAAGATATGAGTAGTTCTACCTTCTCTCCACCATTGGTTATCATTGCTCCTTCCACCTTGAGCAGAGATACTATTCCATTTTCCATCTTCCTCTTTCTTTTTTTTTGTTTTGTTGTTGTTGTTCATTTTCCTATTTCTTGTGGCTTATTTAACAAGTATTTTTTACCTACTAATTCTATATCTTTTCCTACCATGGGTTTGGTAGAGGATACTGTATTATGCTATCATAATAGCATTCTTTTTGAGTTCCTTAGGGTTTTTGTACCATTAGAGTTTCCAATGTTATTGCTGCAGTAATTTCCAAAGCAGCTCAGCATTTATAAGGTTCAGTCAGGTTAAAGGACTTTTCCTTCTAGATAATGCCTCCTTTTTAGGTTTTCTTATCACCACTCTCTCCTGTTTCTCCTACATTTCTCTGTCTCCTTATCTGGCTCTTCATCCAAATCATACCCACTAACCATGGATGTCCCCAGTGTTGTACTGGTAAATGTTTAACAATGAACTCCCTCACAAAAAAGGCAACATATAGACAAAATACTTTTAAGTTGAATCTGCATTAATATTTCCTCTATAATTTTTTCAAGTCTAGACAATCAACAAAACAACAAATTAAGCCCCAAGTTTCCTCATTTCTGAGGCTTAAATGCTCTCATAGAAAATTTAACAATAAACTCTCAGGAGCCTGGACCGAGCTGGCTCTAGCCACACCCTTGTGTGTCCCCAATGGCTCGGTCCTGTGCTCTCTTCTCTTCTTCCTCTATACTATTTCACTTGGTGCTCTCATCAGCTCTCATGAGTTCCACGGTCATTTTTTATATAAATGATTACTAGCCATAGTGTCTCTCCTAATTTCTAGCACCTCATCACCTTTCAGACGTTTCAAACTCAATACCTTGAAGGCATCTTCAACTCTGTATATGTCCAAAACAGAATTCGTTATCTTTCTCCAAAAATGCTTCTATCTTCCAAACATCCCCATTACTGTCAAGGGCACCACCATCCTCCCAATCACCCAGGCTCCACAGTTTGACTTTTTTTTATCTTCTTTTGTTTCTTTGACTTCTCACTCATGTTCTTTCCATGTATCAAATCCATTGCCAAATCTTGTTGTTTCTTTCTACTTTCACATTTCTCACACACACTCCTGCTCTCCACTCACACAACCACCACCCTGGTACAAGTCCTCATCACCTTTCCCCTAGATGACTCTAATAGCCTTCTAACTAATCCCCCTGCCTCAAATCTCTCCCTCCTCCAATCCTTCCCTTCCCAAAAAGTAGATCTGACCATCCTACACAGCCACTTAGAAAATGCCAGGAGCTCCTTTTACTTCCAAGATCTAGTATGAAGTCCTCTGTTTGGCATTTGGAACTCTTTATGAGCTGATCCTACTTTTCCACCCTTTCCCCTGCTTTCTCCCCTTCAAGTTAGCTTATAGTTGGCTTACTTATAGTTCCTTGAACATGTCACTCTAACTCCAATCTCCATCCCTCTGCCTTGAATGTCCCTTGTGTCCGAAATACTGTTTTCTCTCACTTTTACCTCTTAGCTTCCCTGACTTCCTTCAAGACTCATATTAAATGCCACCTTCTGAAGGGGGCTTTTTCCTGGTCCTTCCACCTGCTAATGCCTTCTCCTTTCAGATTACCCTCATCTGTTCTGTATACATCTTGTATGGGAAGGGGAAAAGAATAAGCATTTATATAGGACCTACTATGTGGCAGGCATTGTGCTAAGTGTTTTACAGATATCTCATTTGAACCTCACAACCCTGGGAGGTCAATGCTATTATTATCCCCATTTTACAGTTGAAGAGACTGACGTAAATAGAAGTCAGGTAATTTGCCAATTTGCCAACTAGTAAGTGTGTAAGGCTGCATCTGAACTCAGGTCTTCCTAATTCCAGGCCCAGAGCTTTATCCACTGAACTACCTAGGCATTTACCATCTTAACCCTGTAATAGAAACTCCTACAGGGCAGGTTTTTTGTTTTTGTTTCCTATGGGTTTGTTTTTGTTTTGTTTGGCCTTTTGTTGTATCCCCAGCAGTTATCTCAGTACCTGGAACATAGGTAGCATTTAATGAATACCTATTGACTGATTGGCTGGTAAGGATACACACCATGCCACCGTAATCATTCATGACATTACTTGGTAGCTATGGGAGACATGGTAAGGGAGAAAAAAAAATAACACTACAGAATGGTTCTCTCTTATAATTCTTATCACAGCTGTGCTGCTTCCATTACTTGCCAGCTTACGCCTATGAAGTTTACACTGCCTACATGCAACCTGGTAAATAAAGCTGATTAGGGATTTCTGAAAAATGAACTCCAAGCTCCTGAGGTGATCCATCTTAGAAAAATAAGCCTATATTAACAAGGTCCCTGGGGCAGTACTAAAGCCTTGGCAGGTTTAGAAGGTCATGATATTTTATTTCTTAGGCTAGTGGGAGAAGGACCTGCGCCCCAAACACTCTTTTTCTAATGGCTGACAAAGACTATTATTCTTGGCCTTCCTTCAGGAGAGAGAACCTAGTTGTCATTTCTTATGGAGGCAAAGATTCAAGTACCCAAATGACAGGCTCCATTTCCTAGGACTTCTGTCCCTTTATTTCCTTCATGTTTTATTCTCTGTCATATAAGTTTCAATCCCCTGAGTATATATAGCTTAGGAACTACTTCAAAAATTCACTCAGAACCAGAGATGACAGTGATATAATCATTGTAGTAGCAGAAATCTCTTGCACCTTCCCTGAAATTGTTTGAAACCAAGAAAATATGGTGGGCCTGGAGTAGAGGTTAAGAATGCTTCAAAATCAAAACAAAAAGAAAACAAGTTGATCCATAAGCATTTCTTAAGCATCTACCATGTGACAGGCACAGGGCTAGGCATTGCTGTGGAAAGAAAGACAAAAATGAAGTGGTCCCTCAAGAGGCTTACATTCTTTTGTTGTTGTTCAGTTGCGACCCCTTGAACCATGGCACTCCAGGTTCTCCACTATCTCTCAAAGTCTATCCAAGTTATATTCATTGTTTCCATGATACTATCTATCCATCTCATTGGGTTTGTGTGTGATATTACTGAAACCAAGGCTGTGGTATCAGATTAGGCCTTGGGTAAGAGCAAATGCAGATGAGAAAACTGAACACAGAAAATGTGATATGAGCTAATGTCTCATCAGATCCAAACAAAGAACTCCAAGAAAATCTGGGGGAGAGAGCCTTTCAGCTGGGGGGATCAGGGAATCTTTGTGGAAGAAGTGGCCCACGGGGTGGGCCTGGAAGGAATAGAGGAGATTCAATGGTCAGCAGTGAGGAAAGAGGACCTTCTAGGAATTGTGAAGACAGAAAGGTGAGAGAGTGTGGAATGAGGTGGGTCTTTGGAGCATAGAGTGGTGAAAGAGAACAGGTTGAGGTCAGATTGGCAAGTTTAGCTTAAGCCAGGCTGCGGTGAGGATTAAAAACCAGACTGAGGAGTTTGCATTTTATCTTCAAGTCAATAGGCCGCCACTGGAAGAATCCATTGGAATTTTTGGTTTTGGAAATTACACACAAAAAAAGGCTCTCAACAGGTCATTCTTTTCTATGTAAGTCCTAGACTATGTGTATGGTCCAATACAGAGTCGTAAAATATTGCCGCCAAAAACCTTAGAGTTCATGGAGTCCACTGCCCTCATTTTAGAGATGAGAAAATGATATCTCAGAAAGCTTCAGTGACTTGCCCAAGGTAAAACAGATTCAGATGCAAGAATAAAAGTCCAGCCTCCTGCCTTCTTGTCTGGTGTTCTTTCCCAAAACCACAGCCTTCTAGAGTCACCCAAGTAATAGGATCCAGGACTAAAATCCAAATCTTCTGTCTTTCGCTCTTGTACTTTCCACTGGATCTCCCCTGTAGGGACTGAAAATCTAAATGAATAAGAAGGTCAGAGTAGTTGTACTAAACTGAAAAATATCTCTTGCCCAAATTAAACAAAGATTCTTCTCTTCCATTGGGCATTACATTTTAAAAGAGTAGATTCTGTCCTAACACCCCTATATAAAAAAGGACCATTCTTTTGCTGGCATCCCTAAGTAGAAAAGGATCATTCTTTGCCTGGTCTTCTAAACATATCACTCAAATATGAATTGTTCAAATTTTAGCATCATGTAATGAAAACTCAGATGCCATAAACTATGTTTTGTTTTTTTAAATTGAAATGCCAAAGGATCCAAATTCCTGGAAAATCCTCCCATCTGATATATTCTATAATGTGTCATAGGTGGAATGTAAGTAGCCTACAGTTATCTCTTCCACATTATAGGGGTTAGGGATGCAACACCCTGGTAATCTGGAAAATCTGTGTAAAATTTTTTGCCCTCCCTTCGTACCAGAGAAGAAGTCTGAATTATTATGGTATTTAGAGATAAAATATTTGATATTATACAATACTATATATGTACATATATATTATGCATTTCTAAGTTTCTTCTATGTCATTTGCTGGCCTTTGCATGTCATCTGCAGCTTTCACAAAACTCCCCAAAAATTCCCATTTAATTTCTTATTTACCCACCATGATGGGGACAGCCATGATGAGGAAGTGATAACTGTACCACTGTACACTGATATATAAAGCTAATTTGGTCAATATAATTTTCCACCATTACCCTCACATTAAAGATTATCACCTACTTAGAGGAGAAAGTAAATTTGGCAGAGTTAATGTCATTGTGTACATTTTTTAACTAGGATCAACAGAAAAAGTGGATAGAGGGACATTAGGATTCATGGAAAGTGGTGCCTCATATAATATCCTACCTTAGAAGTCATTGAGTTCAATCATTTCATTTTTGAGATAAAAAAAAAAAATAACCAAGGCCAAAAGAGATTAAGTGACAGAGATGGTGAATGGCTGAGCTAGTATTTGAGCACAAACCCTCCAACTTTAAATCCAATATTCTTTCCACTGCACCAACTGTAGGCACACCTCACCAGGGAGGAATTGTTTTCTCATAGATCAGGAGCTAACTTAGTTCAAACAGAGTATAAATAAATGGGCACACCAATGGATGGAGAAAAGTAAACAGTATGATCACCCAGGCATTAGTCCTGATATTGGGTTTATCTAACAATTTTATAAACAATCTGAAAGAGTGAACAGTGAAATCTCCAGATCTATTTTACTGCGCCCAGGTAGTAAAATATCAAGCCAAAAGAGAGATAAGAAGGAGCCTATGTATATACATAAGGGGGTGGGGGGGTGGCCAATACAGTTCTGCGGGGGTGTAGAGGAATACATTAAGGGAGAAATAAACCAAACCATACTAATAATATTAAAGGCTCTAAGATAGCAGTTATGACGCAAGAAACAGATCTCACAGTCAACATAAAATAATTCTTCCCAGAAGACAACACTCCAATGAATGACCATGGCAAGAAGTGTCAAAAAACTGCTGAGCATCTAAGGAAAGGTTTTATAAATAAAATATGAGACATCACCCTATCATACACGAAACCAGGGTACATCTGTACCCAGAAAACTATGTGCAGCCCTGGTTCATGTATATTAAAAGACACATGACAAGAGCTAGAGAAAGTAAGCAAAGTTTTGATATAGAGGAAAGATCCCTGAGTTTGGAGTCAGTCATAAGACCAGGTTCTATTCCAGGTTCTGATATTTAAGAACTGTGAGACCACAAGTAAATATATCTTTATTCCTCTGAACCTCAATTTTTTCATCCATAAAATGAGGGGATTGGACTGAATGATCTCTGAGGTCACTTCTAGTTTTAAATAAATTATACTATTTAAATAGATTTAAACGGGTTATCTTTACACATTACATATTAAATATTATTAAAGTATTAAATATATATTAAGTATATATTAAATATGTTATATTTTTTAAAAATCAATTTAGTTAGATTATTCTGTTTAAAACTGGAAGGGACCTCAGATATCATTTAGTCCAATATATAAATATAAATATGAAGAATATCTTATAAATATGAAGATTACTTATGTGACTTGAGAAGCAGCCACAATGTAATGGAGAAAAAGGTGAGTTGAAAGTCAGGAAGATGAAGAAACAGAGCCATTTATTAAGTGCTTACTATATGTCAGGGACAGTGCTAAGCACTGAAATACAAAAACAAGCAAACAAGGTGGTCCCCACTCTCCAAGAGCTTGCATTCTAATGCGGGAGGACAATATACAAAGGGAAGTGAAATATGTATGAGTTGAAGCCCTCAGCTGAGAGGGTGGGAATGGGAGCACCAATGGGAGCTTGAACAGAGAGGAGAAGGCTTGAAACAGCTTCTATGAAGAGTTGGGTTAGCAAATTGATTAGGCAGGTAGAAATGACTGCCTTGCTGCTGGGAAAGTCAAGTTGAGCTTAGATAACATAAACTTATATCGAATCCAATAGGCTCAGTTTTGTCATTTCCTCTAGCTCCATTCAACAGAGCAGGAGGGAAGGAGGCAGAAAGTGGGAGTGAAGGTAAGGGGATCAAGGTGAAATTGAAGAATCCAGTAAGGCAGTTATAAGGCTTAAAGAAAGATGGAAGGATAAAAGATTATAATGTGATAGAGGAATTTTGGAGTTTATGGACATAGAAGTGGGATACTTAGGGGTGATGACAAGATCAAGGGTATAATCATTTTTTGTGTGTAGATTAGACAGATTCATGAAAACTGAGTCGATTGAAGAAATGGAAAATTAGGATATTTGAGGGACCATCAATATATGAATTGAAGTCCTCTATCAGGAAGGCACATATTGGTTAGGAAAGACTGTGTGTGAACTAGGCACTGAACTTACCAAAGAAGGAAGGAGAATGTCCCGAGTGGATAGATGACCACCACCAGAATCTAGACAGTAATAAATTTTGTGTGAGTGAATGTCAAAAGAGAAGATGCTACCACGTGATGGTTGTGGAAATATCACTAGGGAGCAAGCAGTATCCCAGCTTCCCTACCACAACCACTGGAGTTGAGTGACTTGGGAAGGGAGAGGACGTATGAGAAAATGTAACCAGTAATGTAAAGAGTGTTGGCAGCTAGATGACACAGTGGATAGAATGCTGGGCCCACAGTAAGAAGACCTGAGTTCCAATATGGCCTTAGAACATTTACTAGCTATAAGACCCCGGGCAAGTCACTTAACTTCTGTCTGCCTCAGTTTCCTCAACTGTAAAATAGAGAAAATAATAGTTTCTACCTCCCAGGATTGTTGTGAGGATCAAATGAGATAGTATTTGTAAAGCACAGCAATAATTAACAATAATAATTATTTACTGTTAGGCATTTAATAAATGCTTATTTAAAATAGTGTTACAAGGAGGGAGTCAGATCATAGTGAAACTATAAGATGAATGGAGAGAGAAATAGAAAGATGTAAAATGAAAGGAAAGTTTGTTAATTATGGAGAAGGAGAAAGCAGAGGAGAAAGGCCAGGAAGATCTAGAATAAGACACGGGTGGGGGAGGAGAAAGGTGTTTAGGAATAAGGGATTTGGCAGTTGGGATTTGTGCGTCAGCAGCCTGAGGTTCAGAATCACTGGGAGGGGGAGAAATAAGGTGGTGTATTAAGCACTGAAGAGTGAGTCCAGGAAGATTATCAGTGCTGGAGAGAGTTCTGTTGAAAGAAGCACATAAAAAGATTGAAGCAGGTCCTCCTTTGAGGTTCAAATTCATGGCAAGTGGTGGGTAACATTGCATCCTGTGAGTCTTAAGGAGGCCTGTTTCATTGGAAACAGGAGCAGAGGCAGGTGGGGAGCCCTGTCAGGAGGCCATTGTGCATTGCCATTGCTGAAGAAGCCCATAGGAGGTTATGCAGAGGGGATCTTTTTCCTGGGGCAGATACAGGAAAAGACCCAAGAGGTCACAGAAGATGGAAGTGAGTGACCCTGGAAAAGGTCCAGGACAAGGCTGAAGGAAGCTAGGAGGTAAGTGGCAGTTTTTTCTGGAGAGGAAAAGAGAGGGGGAAAGATGACCCCTCAGGAGGCACCAGAGATAGGGCCTACAAAGGAGAGGTAGGTGGCTAGGTCTTTTCCCCAGGACTTGCCATCTTAGGTAGGTCACTTAACCTCTCATTGGTTCCAGGAAATTCTCAATCAATTAATCAAAAAACATTTATTAAGTATCTACTATGTGTCAGGCACTGTGTTAAGCACTGGGGATACAAAAAGAAGCAAAAGACAGTCCTTGACTTCAAGGAGCTTACAATCTAAGACTATGGGTGCTTCTTTGAATCAGGGAGAGAGATTTCATCAAAGAGAAAAACACAGATCTGAACCACCAACCCCCTCCATCCAAAAATGGAATATTTCTGAGGCTATCCTAGAATCAATCACACTGGAATACTGAGCAATACTGGAATACACAGCAATACTAAGCAGGATTTTTTAAAAATCCCCTAATGTTGAGTGAAAGCAGTGAGTTGCTTGAGCTCTCCCCCAAACCCCTCCAAAAAAATCCCCTCATGTAACCATGTTGGTCTGAAATGAAAAGCTTTTAGGAACTCCTATTTCAGCAATTTCCCTTTAAGATGGTGCTATGCCCCACCCCAGTGAATCCTCCAAGAAAAGAACCAGACCACAAAAAAACTGACTAGGGTAAAAAAAAAAAATTAAACATCACCACCAAAAGCCCCAACAAAACACCATACTCAATTAAAAATTAATAAAGGTTTCCAATGAAGGAAAGGAAGGAGTGGGTGCAGATGTACTAGGTGGTCTTTTTATAGGAGTGTGAGAATGTTAATTAAAAGAATCTCGCCATGAGAAAAGATCTGAGAAGGAAAGGAGTGAAAAGTTAATTTTAGGTGTTGCTTCATGGGGGAAGATGGGGAGCAGGAAGGAGGTGAGGAAGCATCTTGAGTTACTTGTAGCAATTCTCGGGCTCCCCCAAAAAAGCTCAATTTAAAATTGGAAACCTCCAGAGACCTACTTAATGAAAATCTCTCACCTCAGTTAAGAACGTGTTAATAGTGAGGAGCACAGACTAGCTGATGTGGGGGCCCTAAGTAATCATCGAAGGATAGTTAGTAGACATGGTAGTTGTCGGGGTGACGTTCCTCAGAGCTGGATCCTGCCCAACTGGGAGGGAGCAAGCAATGAATGGCACGTATGGCAACTGAACGGTAAGCCCAGAGGAGACCCACAGAAGAAAGTTGGAATCAGTGATCAGGACCGTGGCTGTGGTTTTTGGGTTAGTTGAGCTTCTCTCTACAACACTCAGAGGAGACAAGAAATCTCCATCTTAGAGAACCTAGCATAGATTATGGAACTTGTGGAAGCTCGCAGCCAGAGCAGTCAGAGCTGGAGTACAATTTTCCATCTGGGTCTTTCAGCTCAGTTTCTGCACCCTTCCTGACTCCCATACTCAGCTCTCAAGGGCCTGACATGTGGGGATGCTGGCAGCAGCCTTGCCAGGTTCAAATTTATCTCAGAGGGATTTGTCAGACCTGTGGGGAACGTACTTCCCAGGTGCAAATCAAACACTGTGGAAAGTGAATTAACAATAATTAAATTAGGTCTTCCATCTAGTATCAAGGGTTCACTCAAATTCCACCCCTTCTGTTAAGCTTTCTGAACCACTATCATTCATTATCCCTTTCCTGAAGTCAAAACATTATTGCCTCTACCAGGAACATAGGACCACAGATTTAGGGCAGGAAGGGATGATAAAGATGAGCTAATCTAACCCTCTCTTTTCCTGAGGGACTGTAGTCCATAGAGGTTAAGTGACTTGCCCAAAGTCACACAGAGCAGAGAAGCCTGATTCTCCTCCAGTCCTTTCACTCCAAATCTAGTACTGTTTCCACAGTATCATATTGTCTCCCTACATATTGTCTTATATTGGTATTTAAAGTTAAATACATTTTACATGTATAATATTTACATATATTTAAAGTGAAATATAATTTACACGTACAATATTTCCTCCATCTAGACTGAAAGATCATTGAGGGTAAAACCATGTGTTTATACTCCATTGCTTTATCTGTGGTGGTTTGCACATAGTAGCTTCTCAATAAGTATTTATTGAATGAATGAATAAAATGCAAAGAAATAGCATTTTCCTAAATTAGAGCTTCTCGGGGTTTCAAGTGCCCTTTACAGGGCAAGGGTAAGGTATAGAGGCCATGAGGAGAAAGGGAAATACAAGGGAGGGGGCAGGACATATACCATAGGACACTAAGACATGGCGACCACAGTAGTGTCTCAGCAACAGCTCATGCCACACATGTTACCCTAGCTCCCTTGGCAGAGATGATAGATACAAGGTAAAAGCCCTTAGATTCCTCAAGAGAAGGTAACAGCCAAAATCTCCATTGTGCAATTACTGGGGGCACAAGCAGTTTGCAATGACCCAAAAGGCCTCTTTATCTAATGTGAAGTAGGAGTTACTGACTTTCAAGGTACCCTAAGGTGTTAAAACAACCACAAACATTTATTAAGTGCTTATTGTTTACAAAGCAATATACAATAGGTCCCTGGAGGAGGTAGGTACAAAGTTTATACGTGAAATGATCCCTGTCCTCAGTAGAGAGGTAGCATTGATTAACAATCAATTAATAAACATTTATTAAACACCAACAATGCTAGGATACGAAAACAATATCTAGATTCCTCAGATAAGGCAGTCCTTCTTGCTCATGAGAGGAAGAGGGGTCCCTGCCTTCATTCATCTAACTTAATGCTCTGTTTGACATAGATCTTTTGTAGAAAAGCCACTAGAGAGACTACACACACCCAGTCATCAGACAGGGGTGGGGAGGGAACATTGGCTTTTCTTCCAGTAAAGAGGAGGATGGGGTAAGTCCTGTCTGTCTTTCTGAACCTTGACTTGAATGGGCATTCACCGTCTCTAGAAGTACATTCCTCTCCCTAAGTGCCAAGCTTTTTTTAGAATATAAAGCTGTTTCAGCTAACTAGTGCCTCCATGCTTGCTTTTATTATCTTTTTTACCCCTTGACTTCCTGGACATAAAGGCCATCATTTTTTCAGACACCTCACTCTGACTTAAAAGTTGAAAATTCCAAATGTCTCCCTGCTTAATTCCAACTGATAAACCACAACCAATCAGGCTCAGTGTAGAGGCTATCCTGCCAACAAACTTCCAGGGGCAACCTGGGTTCTGTACCTCAGTTTCTCCTATCCCTTGGGAATGCCTACGTCAGAAGGCAGAAGAACTCTAAGGGTAGAAGTTCTTCCACATAGGGTCAGCCTTAGACAAAACTGTGAAGGAAGTCAACGTTGTCTTTAGCAATTCAGGCTCCCTTTGTTGCCTGGAGGTATCATGTGAAGTTGAAAAAGATGCTGATCTCAAAATCAAGAGCTCTCCCTCCAGCTCTGTCCCTAACCTGCTGAGTGAATTTAGGCAAATCACCTATAAAATTAGGGAATTGGATTGAATAATCTCTATAATTCGTTCAAAATCTGACATCCCATGATATGTTTTCTCCTTGTAAGCATCCTTCTTCACAAGGAGCCCACAGCCTTCCTACTCTTTCCCCCTTTCCACCTATCAAAATCTAACTTAAAGAAAAGATCAGATGACCTTTCACATGGAAGCATACCTTACACTAAGGCTTACCCTGATGACCTTTAACCAACGAGAGAGTCTTAAAGCAAAGAATGGACTGGGCATTTCAACTATCAGTAAGGCAGTGAGGAAAGTGATTATATAAGGAGGGTACCCCTAAAACCATAGCATGTTGTCAGTCATCTGCTCAAAAAGCTATCCCTTTGGCTACTGTGACAGAAAAGGAAAATAATAAATGTTGGAGAAGATGTGGGAAAATTGAGATACTAATGCACTGTTGGTGGAGTTGTGAATTAGTCCAATCATTCTGGAAAACAATTTGGAACTATACCCAAAGGACAATCAAACTGTATATACCCTTTAATTCAGCAATACCTCTATTAGGTCCATATCCCAAAGAGGTCATTAAAAAGGGGTAAAGACCTACATGCACAAAAATATTTACAGCAGCTCTTTTTGTGTTGGCAAAGAATTGGAAATTGAGGGGATGCCCATCAATTGGGGAAGGGCTGAACAAGTTGTGGTGTATCAATGTTATGGTGTGCTATTGTGCTATAACAAATGACAAGCAGGTAGGTTTCAGAAAAACTTGGAAAGACTTACGTGCAAAGTGAAGTGAGCAGAACCGGGAGAACATTGTACATAGCATCAGCCACATTGTGTGATGATCAGCTATGAATGACTTAGATCTTCTCAGCAATAAAATGATTCAAGACAATTCCAAAGGACTCATGATGGAAAATGCTATCCACATCCAGAGAAAAAACTGATGGAGTCTGAATGCAGATCAAAGCATACTATTTTCACTTTATTTTTTTTTCCCTTTTGGCCTATTTCTTCTTTCATAATATGACTAATATGGAGATATGTTTTACACGATTACACATATATAACCTATATCAAATTGTTTACTGTCTTAAGGAAGGGGTAGAGGTGAGAGAGGGAAGAGAATATTTGGAACTTAAAATCTTTTTTTAAATAAGTGTTAAAAATTGTCTGTATATACAATAGGAAAAAATACTATTTAAAAAGAAGAAAAAAGACATCCCTGCAGATTCCTGACACTGAAAGATACTTCAGCAGCCCGAATACAATCAATTAATAAATATTTTTTAAGTTCCTATCATGTGCTAGTCATTGCAAATGCTAGTGCTGGGAATACAAAGACAACTTCTTCCAAGGATCTGATATTCCATCAGTCAATCCTTTAATTAATCAATAGTTACATGAGGTGTCCAAATGAAATTTTAAGTTTTAATGACTTCAGAAACAAACTTACAAAAAAAAAAAGAACATCTGAAAGCTCAATTACTTATATTTTTAAAAATTGATATTTCTTATAAAAATTCAGTAAAACTACCATCTTATACTATATATCTTGGCTCTAATTAATTTTTGAACTTTGTAAAAACTTTCATCAGCTGTCACTTAGTCACTGAAAGTGTCACTGATTGCATTTATAATGCTAGTCTTCAGATCATCCAAAGAATAAGGATTTGATCAAATAAGATAACATTTGTAAAGAATGCTTAACACAGTGCCTGACACATAGTAGACACTATATTAAAAAAAAAATGCTTATTCCGTTCCCTTCTGCCCCTCTTTGGATGCATAGAGAACAATTTTGACATGAATTCACACAAAAAAAGGTCAAATGGAGATACAAGAGGTGACTGAGGGAGACAAAAAAAGATCTCCTCTACTGATTCACAAGTCTGAGAAAGTGTCATCCAGAAATCATTGCACCTGTAAAAGAATTTATTATCCAAAATTCATATATATAATCCAAAATATATAATATATAATTATTATATGTAATCCAAAATAAACATGAGAAAAATTTAAATAATTAAACTTTCAAATGACATTGTTTGTGAATTTATGGCATTTATACTTCTGAAGTTATTAAAGCTTAAAACTGCACTAAGACTTTTGAAACATGATCATACTGTATATTGTGCATCTACTACACACAAGATCTTGAATTAATGAATCTCTCTTTTTTTTTTTTTTTTTTTTTGCTGAGGCAATTGGGGTTAAGTGACTTGCCCAGAGTCACACAGCTAGTGAGCGTTATGTGTCTGAGGCTGGATTTGAACTCAGGTCCTCCTGACTCCAGAGCCAGTGCTCTATCCACTGCACCACCTAGCTGCCCCTAATGGATCTCTTAAAAAGTTTACTCGAGACCATTAATTTGCATTTATTCACCTGCTTGCCTAGGACCAGACTTTCCTACTCTTATGTAACACAGTTTCAAACCCCCTACTCTGCTAAACAGGGGAAGCTCCCATAGCTTCACCCCACCACTGCACACAGAAGCACAATACCACTTCCCAAGCTGAAACAATTCAATCTCTGACCCTTGGCCCCAAGGCAAGGGGTGTCAATGGAAGGAATAAACACAGGTCACTGCCACACTCATGTGCTGGACCTTCCCCACTCTCATGTTTGACCTCATATTTATCATCACTATTATTCTAATACAGAAAAATGGCACACTGTGACCATAAGAGATTCAAATGTCTTCTTTTTCTTTCATTATATTGAATAACACCTCCCTGTCTTTTACCTGTTTTCCAGAAAAGGTCTACTATGCTGGAGACATCAATAACTCTGCCTTTCCAATTGGCAAGGTAAGTTATTTCCTAAGAGTGTAGAGTTCTCCCAAGCACACAAATGCCTAGCTTGAGTCAGCTCTGCCGTCGTATATATCTTTCATTGCTGTTCAATATTTCACCTGTTTCTAACTTGCCTACATTTCCTTCTTCCATGGAAGTTCTTCTCCAATGCCTCTTTGTGAGGTGGAGATGAATTTGGGTTCTTGAAGGCTTTGCCAATGAAGCCTTAGCTTTGGAGAACTAACTCTACCAAGCTGAAAGGGGTTGGGGGAGAGAGGAAAAGAATAACCATTTACTTTGTTGTTGCTGTTGTTGTCCAGTGGCGTCTGACTCTCTGTGACCCCGTTTGAGGTTTTCTTGGCATGGTTTGCCATTTCCTTCTCCAGCTCATTTTACAGATGAGGAAACTGAAGCAAGCAGTGCTAAGTAACTTGCCTGGGGTCACACAGTTAATAAGTGTCTGAGGCCAGATCTGAACTCAAGAAGATGAGCGTTCCTAACTCCAGGACTGGCACTCTGTCCATTGAGCCACCTAGCTGCCCCAAACCATTTACTAAGTACTTACTATATTGCAAGCATTATGCTAAGCACTTACAAGTACATTTCATTTGATACTGACAACAACCCTGGGTTTATCCCTATTTTACAATTGAGGAAACTGAGAGAGACAGAGTTTGTGACTTGCCCAAGATCACACATCTAGGAAGTGTCTGATGTTGAATTCAAACTCAGGTCAAGTCATCCTAACTCTAAGCACCACGTTTTAAAGATGACACTCTTTAAAAAATGACTGGGTATCATTTTGTATTTTTATCTGTTTCATGTGTCA
Source organism: Vombatus ursinus (assembly GCF_900497805.2). Lineage (NCBI taxonomy): Eukaryota > Metazoa > Chordata > Mammalia > Diprotodontia > Vombatidae > Vombatus > Vombatus ursinus. The sequence continues at coordinate 20,327,577 of NW_020940355.1, read as the reverse complement.
CCATAGCCATATATTCTATATGGTTAAGAACATCAAAATCTCAAAAGATTAAAAAATGTTAGTGGTCCGGAGGGCAACAGAAAAGCTCATAGTGAATATACGTGGCCTATTCCTAATGATAACTTGTGTATGAAACATGGCATAAAAGACATCATTTGGGACCTGTATGACCATTAAAAATATGGGCTGGGCTGGGCTGGGCTGGGCTGGAATGGGAGTGAGAGCAGAGAATAAAAGGAACACAACATTGGACGAATCCATCAGGAAATGGCTAAGAATTGCCCAAGTTGAAAAGTCATGGGTTGGGTTTGGGTACTCCTTAGAGGAACAGAAAATAAAACACAAGTATACACGTGATTGTCTACAATAAATAAACAACAACAACAACAAACCTATGCTTCACTTCACCCTTTCATCCTTCTCAAACCAGACCTGACACCAGGGAAAGATCTTCTCTTATAAACACTCCATCCTTCATTCAGCCTCAAATCTTTCTTTTCTCTATCTTCTTTTCATTTTCCAGCTCCAAGTTCCTTTTCCTTAGGGAGTCATCTCATTGAGGGCCCCTGGCCTTCATTTTCTTTCTTGGTCAGCAATTTCTGATTTCTCCCCTTCTAAGTCACTTCTCCAGATTTTCCTTCTCTTCGTCTTTCAGTCTAATCCTACAGAGCCATAAGCAAGGAAATGAGAGTCTCTTCATTCCGAAGAGTGTATAATCCTATAGAAAACGTCCCCTGAACAAAGGGGACGTTTTCTACTTTTGTTGTTTTTTTTTTTTTTTATTAATGGGACGTTTTTTTTCCTTTCTGAGAAGACACCACTGACTACTACCATCTGGTACATGATATTTTCTGCAATAATGGCTTTTATTTATAGTTTAACAGCATCTTTGCTAGTTTCTCCTAATGAAAAAACAGAGGCAGAAAGCTATTTTTAAAGTATGCATGTATATATATATATACACATATGTATATGTCTATGTATGTACATAGATAATCCCTCAAAACAGAAAATTAATAAAATTTAAGCAGTCTGACCCAGCACCTATATAGGCAAATCATTATACCACCCTTTAATCAATAAAAATACACTTGAAGTGATTTTGACCAATATTAAGCTCAAGAATATGGTAAAGATATAAGACCTAGAGATTTTGTTTCTCTAAAACTCCCTTAATCACAAAACTGAAGAGGAATCCCCAAATTTTCCCCTATCACCAGAGATTCAGATAAGATCTCGGACTATTAGATAGAAAGCTAAGACCCATAGCCCAGCCAGAGACTTCTTCATCTCCCTCTGGTTGTAGAGGCCTTCTGAGACAGAAAACAGAGCCAGGGCCTCCCTCCAGCTTTCTTTGTCTGAATCAGGGGTAGATGTCCCCTTAAGGTCCCATATTGCACATGGGCAACATCATCATCATCATCATCATCTTCATCATCAATCTGTCATCATTGTCATATCAACAATGATAGCAAGGCAGATAGGTGACACAGTGGATAGAGCACTGGGCCTAAAGCCAAGAGAACCTGAGTTCAAATCTGGCTTCAGGCATTTACTAGTTGTATGACCCTGGGCAAGTCACTTAACCTATGTTTGCCTCAGTTTCCTCAACTGAAAAATGGAGATAATAATATCACCTACCTTGTCAAGTTGTTGTGAAGATCAAATGGGATACTATTTGTAACATGCTTGACACATAATAGGCACTTAATAAATGCTTACTTCCTACATAACAGTTCTTTGAACTTTCTAGTTATGTATATTATCTCATATGGTCTTCACAACTACCCTGTGAGATGATATTGTTATCCTCATTTTGCAGAGGGGGAAACTGAGGCTGAGCAAGGTTAAGGGATGTCTAGGTTCCCACAGATAGCAAGTGACTGAGGCAATATTGAAACTCAGGACTTCCTGACTCTGAGTCCAATATTCTCTCCAGTGTAACTTGTGAATAAAAACCTCTGCTATGTTATTGTCAAGAAAGAAATCAGATTCCTGGCTCCTAAGACCAGTGCTCTGCTCGGCAGAATGTAGGTTAACTGTTCTCTCTTCCATCCTCACAACTTTGGTGGCACAGGCATTATGAACACCAAGAAACCAGAGCTTCAATCCAAGACAATCCCAAAGGACTCATGATGAAAAAATGCTATCTGCCTCCAGAGAAAGAGTTGATGGCATCTGAATACAGACCAAAGCATACTATTTTTCTCTTTCTTTCTTTTTTCACTTTTTTTGGTTCAAGTTTTCTTCCACAAAATGACTAATATGGAAATATTTTTTATATGATTGTACATGTATAACATATCAGATTGCTTACCATCTCAGGGAGGGGAGATGGGAGAGAGAGGAGAATAGAATTTGGAACTCAAAATTTAAAAAAAATGTTAAAAATTGTTTTCACATGTAATGGGGGGGGTATTATTTCAAAGAAAGAAAGAAAGAAAGAAACTAGAGCTTCCCAACATGGAGCCAACTGGTCCCAATCACCTCCATGCTGTCATGCCCCGCCCCAGTAGACTTTTCCTAAACTGGAGTATATACTTCTGAACTACAAACTTCATGCCCCATCCTTCAATTATCTCAACATTTCTTATCTGCACCATGGTTGAGTGACATGGTTGAGTGTCTCCTAGGGTTCCATATTTGCCAAATTTAGAGGGGCTGATAGTATTTATCAACTGTAAGTCATATAGAAACAACAGAGCTCAATATCCAGTTAGTAAGAATTAAAACTAGGAAACTAACAGGACAACACTTTAATTCAAACATAACCCCACTCCTTCCCTATTCTCCATTCCCCCACCCCACCCCCACTATATTTAACAGCAATGGCTTAATCTTGGTGTCCCTCAATCTCTATTCTCCCATCTCAGGATGGTGTTATACCTTCTCAACAGGAGGGTGAGTTTCCAGCCATTTATCTAAGGTGCGATTTATTTGTGGTCCTTGTCTCAAATAAAAATATTCCTAGATGATGGCTTCACCACAAAGAAATGAAGTATGTTTCCCATTAGAATCTTTTATAAGTACTTTCTACAAAGCTCACTCTGGGCTGTCTACTAAAAAAAGTAGGATTTTTAAAAAATTTAAACAAAAAAGCTGAGAAAGTTTAAAGTGAGTATTCGCTCATAATTAACATACTCTTTTTTATGTTGGTATTGTTAAAATCATAAAACCTTACCTGAAACTATAGCAGTTCAGTAACTTGAACAATAAGACAGCTGGGAGATGGGATACCCATCCAGTGGGATCTTTTTCATAGTACTTAAACACTAGCTCCAAGGGCAGAGGGGATGCAGAAGTACACACTAGGAGATATCAGTGCTTCTGAAAGGCCAGCAGTGAGGTGAAAATCCTGAGACACATGTCATTCTTCTAATAAAACATTTTCCATATGGCCTTTTGCACCTCCATTTTGAGTATGCCAAACAACATCAGCCTAATATTTTGTTCTTGTTTCTTGTAGGGAGAATACCACATCTTGTTGAGACTATACAATGAAAACAATTCCACCATTGTTTGTGCCAACTTTACTGTCCTTAGCTACTGAACGACCACCCTTTTCTCAAGCTCAAGAGCATGGCCAAGTGTGGCAGGATGGAAAGCCCAAATCCCTGCAAATAGGCAGGCTATCCAGTGTCAGCGACAGAGGGGCTGTAAGAACCAATTTTCACCAGAAGCCTCAGGTGCTGATTTAAGCCCCATGAGCAGATGTCCCCAGAACCCTCCGGTGTAATTAATCCCATGAAATTATCTATCTGTTTCTAATGAGCCTAGCATTAGTAGTTAAGCACTCCCTGGTCCTCATTTGCTATTTCCTAATTGATCATCACAACCAAATGCTCATCCTTTTTGACTCCTTGGGGATCTACCAGAGGAGTTAAATAGAATGAAGTATCCAGCCCTCAGTGCTAACCTGTGGTTTGTTCGAAGAATTTTAGTACTATATTGGATTTGAAATTTAATTTCATCTCCCTAATGCCTGGTGGTAAAGCAACACAACCAGATCTCAGACTCAACTTTGGGCTTTACCGAGATGCCTACCACCCTTGCAAATGAAACCATGTCAGAGGCCAGCACCCACAGAATCTAGGATAAATCTGATATCATAGGGGTATTAGAGGTAAATCTGAGATGACACCACAGACTGAATGCTCATTTATAGCATTCAGTTGTAACTTTTTCTCTGTTGGTACATAGGCAAAGGAGACCCCAAAGGATTATACATGGGGGTGAATGGAATAAATGTGATTCCTTCCTTCCCTTCATAATATACTTACCGTATATCTTCATTCTCATGGATCAGTGTGATTTTGAACATAAGCCTCTCCCTATGGCAAATTTATTCCCCCACAGACCCATACTCTTCAAAACCCTAGAAGAAAAAAAGAGATAAAATGTTTTGTCTTTTTTTGTTCTTTAACTCTCACTGTCCTGATTTTTTTTTTAATTTTGGTTTGGTTTCCTTACCAGGGGTGGGGAACCTGCAGCCTCAAGGCCACATGTGGCCTTCTAGGTCCTTGAGTGTGGCCTCTTGACGGAGTCCAAGTTGTACAGAACAAATCCTTTTATAAGTGGATTTGTTCTGTAACATTTGGATTCAGTCAAAGGGCCGCACTTAAGGATCTAGAGGGCCACATGTGGCCTCAAGGTCACAGGCTCCCCACCCCTGCTGGACCCTGGGCATATGGGCCTATGCTACCAGTTGTGGAGCTAAATAAAGAGGGGTCCCTGTATCTTCCCTCTCTCAGTGTACCAAGTGACTCTATCTTTAAACTAGCCTTCATTTCAGTATAAGATAGACACTCCCCCTTCCTTGTTTATATCTTGCTTTTTTCTGGCTCCCATGCTATACTAGCCATTGGTTCACAGCTTTAGCATGTGATGGGAATTTAGAGAGGATCAAATCCAACCTCTTATTTTTTCAGAAAAGGGACCTGAGGCCCAGAGAGGTTAAATGACTTGTCCATAGTCACAGAGCTAGTAAGTACCTAAGGAAGGATTTAAATTCAGGTCTTCTGACTCCAAGCCCAGCTCCACCACTGCATCCTTTGCACAGCAAAACTGCCTTGCCTTGACTCCCCCTGGGGCCAATGCCAGATTAGCAAACCTCTGGCCAGCCTCCAAAACCCAGGCTGATTTCCCTCCATTCTTTCTGTTTCCTACATTATATTTATTGGTAGGAGATTGTTTGCATTCAGAGTTCATTTGGCTGACAGAGAAAAGCTGTGAATGAGCTAATCTTTCCCTGCTGTGTCTTGTAATAACAATAAAGCTTCTCCATAAGATCTATACCCTAAATGTGTATACTCTGGTCCTTTTATCATGGCACAATGGTTCCCAACCTTTTAAAGTATAAAGGCCTTGTTTCAATATCAGGAAATTTCTCAGATTCCAACAACTAATAGTTGTACCCAGGTGTATGCTGGAGCCAGCTCAAACTGGTTCATGAGAGTCAATTGTTAAATTTTCAGTGTGAGAACGTATACCCCAGAAATCAGTAAATACTACAAATCAGGTCTGTATTTGTTGTTTTGTTGCCCTTAACTTAAGAAAGTGATGGAGAAAATCATCAGATTTTTAAACTGAAAAGTGTGCCAGGGGTACTTTTTTTGAGGGGGAAAGCGGGAAGCCAGTTGTTAAATATTTACCAGCCGATTCCTGGTTGTACCAGTAGTGTCCACTGATTCAGAAAATATATGATGACGAAATTTTAGATTTAGAAGAGCTAACAGGGGCCACCTACCCTAACCCGTACATGAAAAAAAAATGCCTTTATATCTTAGTACCAATAAATGGTTGTCTAACCTATGCATAAAGACTTCAAATGAAGAGGACCCACAACCTCCTGCATCACCTTGGAATGTGTGGTCACTCTATTTAACGAAGTTTTTCTTTACAAGGACTAAAATTTAAGATATCTCAAAAGACCAAAATGGGTCTATTGATACATGCATTTTTTTATCCTTAAAGCAAAGAAAATAGAGATAGGATGAAAATGTTTACTTCAAAGTAATATATTATAATAAAATGTTTGCATTTTGAAGGAGTTAACTGTGACATCTGAAATTTTAACTTAATTTCCATTAATTAAAAAAAAATTTTCATGAACCTAGTCCTTCTAGTGTTAAGCTTAAGTTTGCTTCTGATGTTTTCTCCCATGGCTCCTACTTTTGTTCTCTGAGAACAACCAAAATGAGTCCAGTACCTTTTCCACATGACAGCCCTCCATATACTGAAGACAGTTATCATTGGGCAGGACAGTTGACTTTTTTTGTGAGATTGTCCAGGGACAACATGACTCAGCTCTTTTGTTAGAAAGGATTTACTGAACCTAGCTGACCCACAGAGGTCCTCAGAGAACTGTTAAGGCTTTTTACTGCTTATACACACACACACACACACACACACAAACGAATAAGTTTCTTTTACCTATTCCTAACCACAAAGTGCAGACTCCTGCAAAGTCTATTCAGGGCTGGGAATAAATACATGCATTACTTATCTTTTTTGCTCCTTCAGCTCCCATCTGTCTCAATCATCCAGTGCCCAGAACATTGCTTAGTATAGTGCCTGTCACATAACAGGCACTTAATAAATGCTTATTGACGGATTGAATGATTGATTGATTGAGATGCAAATTGTCCAAGCTACTATTGGCTATGGGAAGATATTTAATGACACTAAGTGATGGACAGTTGGAACTGGCCACCTTTGCTGTACATTCTTGCTGTCTAATTAAAGGTCCCCATCCTTTTTGCATTAATAGCAACAACATCTACATACATTTGAAAAATAGTGATTGATATGTATATATATATATATGTACAAATATGTGGATATTATTTACCCAATTTATAGAAGGTATGAGAGGCAGTGTGGTGTAGGGGATAGAGAGTTAGTCTCAGAGACACAAAAACCTGGATTCAAATCCTGCCTCTGATACATACTGCATATGTGATCATAAACAGGTTATAACCTCTCAGTGCCAAAGGCAACTCTCTATATAAGACTTGTAAGACTATAAGCTGCAGAATAGTTGCTGGTCTACATTGGTAAAGGGAGTTTCCTCACATAGAGATCCCTACACCAGTGAAATCACTTATCTCTACTATATATTTGCTTATTTATGGATTATAATTTAGATGGATAAATAAGTGAATAAATAGATTATATATATATTATACATATATAGATACATATAATATAGATACATATATTGCAAGTATCATGTATACATATATACTTGCACATATATGTATGAACACATGTATAGACATGTACACACATGCACCCATACACACATACATTTCATGAGTGCCTCCATGCATACGTATGTGGATTTACAGATCCTGTACCCTAGAAATTACTGCACTATGTTTTTTGATTGGTCCATGAAATGTTTTGGGTTTTGTTGTTGTTGTTGTTTTTTGGGGAGGGGAGAGCTAGGCAATGGGGTTAAGTGACTTGCCCAGGATTACACAGCTAGTAAGTGTAAAGTGTCTGAGGCTGGATTTGAACTCAGGTCCTCCTGACTCCAGAGCTGGTGCTCTATCCACTGTGTCACCTAACTGCCCCCCCCCATCCATGAAATGTAAAAATAATTTAATGATAACACTCAAAGTACTAGCTTAAAGTTTTCAACCCTGCCCCACCCAAGGAAAGTGGATTTATTTGGTGTAGGGTTGCTATTTTGTTTTGTTTTGTTTTCAATTAAACCTCCATTTCCTAACAGTAGAAGACGTACACATATGAAGTGGAGTCAACTGTGACATCTGAAATTTTAACTTCCTCTACATTTAGTTTTTTTTTTAAATATTTTAATGAGCAACATGGGAATTGAAAGCACATTCTGATGATAACTTAGACATATTAAAAGGGGGAAAGTATATCACCACCAAAGATTCAGCTTCCAGTTTGAGTTTAGCTGTCTACTTAGTTGAATATCCTCTCTCAGTAAAACAAGGCGTTCTGAACTTTTCATTCTCTATTATCTAGAAATTAAGAGGTTTAGACAAATTAGAAAGGAAATGATCGGTGGTTTTGCATTCCTCAAACATAACATTTAGTTTGGAAACCACTTTAAAGTTAAGAACTTTCAGCTATCTTTCAAAGGTGCCAGCCCTAAAGAGAGCGTTCCTCCTTCACCCTGATTTTCTTTTGACTGTAACCTCAAAACCATATTCATATTTCAGAGTCTCTTGGCCTCATTCCCACTGCAGAAGGAACAGCCCTGCATCTAAGTAGCTGCAGAAGTAAATGAGGGCTGCTATGTCAGAGAAAGATCAGATTCATGAGGATTAGAGGTTGAAGGGACTTTAGCCCAATGTTAAAGGAGGGAAAGGGGAATAAACAGAGAATCAGCCAGCCCTCCTATAAATTGCTTTTAATTAAAAACAAGCTGTCCACATGCTTTCACTCTCCAGGACTTCTTTCTTTCTTTCTTTCTTTCTTTCTTTCTTTCTTTCTTTCTTTC
>NW_020940355.1:20304168-20319091 GCF_900497805.2 Vombatus ursinus | reverse complement strand
TTCTTTCTTTCTTTCTTTCTTTCTTTCTTTCTTTCTTTCTTTCTTTCTTTCTTTCTTTCTTTCTTTTTACCCCTGAACATTTTTCTACCGTGCATCAAGAGAAAGAGGTCAGAGTATTTCCCCCTTCTCCTTACCCTGCCCAGTTTGTGGTATTGGTGACTGATAGCAGGAGCATATGGTACTGGGTGATATGTGTTTGCCGGTGATCTGAGAAGGAAATGCAAAGTTATTTTTCCTGAATATCCTGTGTATAAAAGAGAAGGATTCAGAAGTCCATTGCCTGTGTGATCACAGGTTCTAGGCTTCTAATCAGAGAAAGGACATTTTTGGGGGGAGCGTGAGCTTTGGGAATTGACTTACAAAGTGAATCTTAAATTGTAGAGTGCCTCAGTTCAAAGTTCAGATAGAAGACCTAGAGAAAGGAGAAAAGTTTTCTAGAGAAAAAAGAAAATTTCCCATACAGTATGCTTCCAGAAAAAAAAAAGAACACGTGGTTCTTTGGTTTCTTGGACAAGACAGAAGGGGTTTGCTTGTTTAGCAAGCTCCAATGTATACTCACCTTCTGGGGGAAGTCAAAATTATCAGACGGCACAAGTCTTGTAGAGACTATATAAGACTCCATAGGAAAGAACTCAATGGAATGACAGAGGGTTCCTCCAATAGCAGCCTCAAGTTCAGTTCCCCTCCTAGGGTAACTCATGGCTGATTTGAATGCTTTTTGTATTCAACATGTTTGTTTATGTACTCTGATGTGTCCTTTCTGTCTTATAAATTCTCCACGGGGTGAAAGAAAGGCTGTCTCATACCCAAAACTCACACTGTACTTTGAAATCCTATGTGGGAAGTAAAAAACCCTATTGTTCACATTTGGGGGAAATACGATATAGGTCATACATAAACTTTAGGCAGAAGATTTTTCACTAGAGTAAAAACCCAAGATTGTTGCTCAGTTCTTTCAGTCATGTCCAACTCTTGGTGACCCCTTTTGGAATTTTCTTGGCAAAGATCTTGGAGCGGTTTGCAGTTTCCTTCTGCGGCTCATTTTACAGATGAGGAAACTGAGGCAAATAGGGTTAAGTAAGGGTACAGGGGCAAAGAGCCAAGGAGAGATAATGACCCAGTTGGGAGCCCTCAGAATCAGAGCTAGTCTACATAAGCCCAGACTTTTTAGGGGGTTCCCTGTATAATGAATAATATGTGGTAAATAGAGTATAGGTTTATTCTGCTTGTGCCTAAAGGGCAGAATTAAGAGCAATGGGTAGAAGTCACAAAGTGATAAATTAGGCTTAAGGAACAACTTCTTAATAATTAACAATGATCTGAGATTTGGATATGGAAGAGGCCTTAGTGGCTATCAACTTTAATGCCCTCATTTTTGAGATAAGGAAACTGAGGCACAGTTAAGTGACTTGCTCAGGGTCACAGAGCTAATATCTGAGGCAGGATTTGAACCCAGGTCTTCCTGACTCCTGACTACAAATCTACTACATTATGCTACCCATCCAAAAGGTAGAATAAGCACTACATCAGATTCCATGCAAAGACCCAATAACCACTTATTGAGTACGTTACAGAGGGGTTTGAGGCCCCTTGCAACTCTGAGGTTCTCTGATTCTTTGATCACAAAAGATAGCATAAATTGAAAATGCAAAGTAGTCCAAAACTGGCTTAAAGTCAACAATGAGGCAGCTAGATGGTACAGTGGATAGTGTCAGGCCTGTAGTCAGGAAAACTCATCTTCCTGAGTTCAAATCTGGCCTCAGACACTCATTTGCTGTGTGGCCCTGGGCAAGTCACTTAACTCTGTTTGCCTCAGTTTCCCCCTCTGTAAGATGGGGATAATAACAGCATCCAGGCTTGTTGTGGGGACCAAATGAGACATTATTTGTAAAGTACTTAGCACAATGCCTGGTTCATAGTAAGCACTATATTAATGTTAGTTACTATAATTATTATTTCCATAGCCAATTACTATAGTAAAACTAAATATCTTTGGAGAACCTCCTCAACCTTCCCAGGTCAGTCACCGAAGACATCTACAACACTATTCCCCATCATGGCTTTGGCATCACTACCTAGAGCAAAATCCTGGGCAGAATGAAGGCAGGCACAGTCTGCCATTTTCTAAGCTCATATAGCTCCCTAAAGTATACAGGAAATCCATTGCTAATCTTGAAGTTATGAGTATTGGTGAGATTGGGGGCTGGGGGGCTGGTATGTTAATCTGCTACTATAAATGAAAGGTTGCCTTATGTTCAATTCTCTGCCAATCTTTGGCTGGGATCCCTTGAGAATAAAGGAATTAGCAAGTATATAATATGTGTCAAAGATCCTGGTGATATCAATGATCCTATGAGTCTATGGGTCATGGAATCCCACAGTCTCTATAAAGAATTAATATTGTAGGGCCCCCTGTAGACAATAGAAAGACACGATGAGCACTAGTAGACTGTAACATGTGACCAATGAAGAGCCGTCTTGGAGAAGTAGCATAAAGAATGTCACCAGAGAGATACCTGACCAAAAAGGAAGGCAGATTGGTCATGTGTCAAGAACAAGAGATCTATGGATAGCCTCTGTGCTCCATCAGCATAGCCATAGCATCAAGAGATCTAGGTCTCTAGTACATTGGAGTGGGTCCCTACTAAGCACAAGGGTCACACAGGGTAAGAAGGTGTAGATCTGCTGCTAGAGGGAATCTCCATGTTGAGGAGCTCATAGGTGTATCAAAAATGCACGTCATGTCTTGTGACAGAGCCAACAAAACTTTAGCTGCTGCAACGCTTTCCATGTTGTCCAGTCTCTGTGATAGATAGACAGATAATATGTGTGAATATATGTATATATGTGTATATGTGTGTATGTATACCTATGTACATGCACATATATATATATATATACACATACACACATATATATGACTTTGTGTCTTAGAATTTTGTAACTGCTAATGCTGTCCTATCCTTCCTCATTTAGATCAGGGCTCCTTAAACTTTTTCTACTCGTGACCCCTTTCACCTGAGAAATTTTGATGCAACCCCCCGTATATAGATAAATAAAATAGGTTTACAAATCAAACATTTACTGATAATAAATCATAAAGAAATTTATTTTAAAATAATTCCTTGGTATACATATAATTTTACATGTATTAAAGATGAAAGCAAATTTGCATACTAATGAGATGGATGTGCTTGTTTATTTTTACATAAGGAATTAAATCTTGGCGGAATATTTGATATTAATATTTTGGTCATTGCGTGTTCAGAAACCCTTTACTGCTGCCAAATTTTTCGCGATCCACATATTCAGTCACTCGACCCCATATGGGGACCCACAATTTAAGAAGCACTGATTTAGGTAAATGAAAATAAATCTGTTTTTTTACTATATGGAACATATACATGCCCACATACATTTCTCCATAGCAATATTAATTAGTAAAGCCTTTTCAGGACTTATGTATATTGGAAGTTTATTCTCTCTTGCCTGTGGAATCTGAGATAATGTTTCATATTTAGAAAGCCAAGCAGAAAAAAAAAAAACAAACAACATTACTAAAAAAAAAATACATAAGCACCTTTGTAACCCTTTGATTCCTATTCGTCTTTTGAAGGAAAAACTCAAGGTCATTCTCCTGGCAGATATAGACAATTATATGTTGCTTTTTCATTTCACCCCTAAAAACAGGCAAGATGTTCTCTCCCTCTTTTCATAACAAGGGAAGGGAATAAGCATTTATTAAGCTCCTACTATGTGTCAGGCACTTTACAGATATTATCTCATTTAGTCCTCACAACAATCCTGTGAGGTAGGTGCTAATATTATCCCCATTTTACAGATGAGGAAACTAAGGCAGATAGTGGTTAAGTGACTTAAGCGTCTGAGGCTGCATTTGAACTCAGGTCTTCCTGACTCCAGGCTTAGCACTCTACCTACTCTACCACCTAGCTACCTAATAACCTCTTAGCTAAAAATATTGGCCTGGGCCCAGATATCTCCAAAGAATCTGCAATCTTAAAGAAGACTCTCCACGCTCCAGTAATTAACTAACCTTGGGTAAATCAGTTCCATGATCTCATCCCCTTCAACCAGTTATTGTGATCAAAGATCCTAATACATACATAGCAGAGGTAGCAAATAACCTCCTACTCCCCAAAACCGCAATCCTAGAAACTCCCGAAAGGAGTAAGTATCTCTAATACATGGAAGAATTGTGACTTTTCCTATACAAAATGGGAAATCTAGGAAGAAGTCTTTGGAGCTATGAAAGCACTCCAGTATAGACAATTGGTGCGCCATAGCTCCCAACTCAATACAGATTTGGAAACCTTGAGCAACCTTCTCCCGTCTCCATCTGTTTTAAAAAAAAAAAAATCTTTTCATAAATCTCCTTTGGACACATCAGTGTTGTGTGTGGGTTTCCTTTTTTTCCCCTAGTACAGGCTCTTAGGTTACCACATAATCCTTCAATTGGAGAGGCATGTGCTGCCAAATAAAGGAATCAAAATGGGTAGGAGAAATTGATCAAGCCTCCTCATCATTTTAAAATTCTTTGAATTCTTGGAGCCAATTACTTCAGTGAATGGCCCTAATTTATGTCTGTAATGATTCTTGGTAAATTGTAAAGCACTATATAAATGCACAGCATTATTATGATTAGCATTGCATGCCCTGATACTATGATTGTCGTTCTGGTTCACCACCCTCCATTTTCTTTCTTTTGGGGGGGGGGCAGGGCAATTGGAGTTAAGTGATTTGTCCGGCGTCACACAGCTAGTAAGTATTATGAGTCTGAGCCTGGATTTGAATTCAGGTCCTCCTGACTACAGGGCCCACATTCTATCCACTGCACTACCTAGCTGCCCCTCACCCTCTATTTTCTAAGGAGCAGGGTGGATAATAAAGATTTCCAAGTACTTTAAGGTCTACAATGAGAAAAAAAGGATTAGACATAAAGATTCAAGGATTTAGAGCAGAAGAGACTTTCCAGGTAACCCAGTCCGACCCCCTCATTTTACATCTGAGGAAACTGAGTCCTAGACAGTAAGTGGTAGAGTCCAACTTCAAACCAAATCTCTGACTCCAGATTCAAAATTCTATCCATTACACCACACTTGGCCCGGTAGAAGTAATCCGAGAGGGTACAAAAAGCTTGTGAAGGGAATGGGGGGAACATTTAGTAAGTAATTCTATGGAAATATTCCAAAAATAGCAACCTTCATGAGAAAAACGAGAATCCTAGAGAGAAAGGTGAGAAGGTTGGAAGGAGGGGAAGGAAAGGAAAGGGAAAGGACTTTACAGTAAATCTGGAAAATTTGAAAATGACCGGTGAAAGGATGATACTGACTAAAAGTATTAAGGAAGGAGGTTTCCATATTGAACTAGAGGAAATCAGGAACAACAATTCAGTAAAAAACGAGCTAATTGATCTTCCCATTCATCAGAAACTCCTCATTGATTTCCGATCAATGAAGTTACAAAATAGTTGGTGCACACTTGGAGAAGCCGTCCTTACTAAATGTGCTCACAGGGCTATAATTTTGTCTAGGCCAAACAGCTCTGTGAATCAGGATTCTCAGTCCTGTTCTCAATCAAATTCAAAACAAGAAATATTGAACATGATAAATGGGTATCTCTTTCAAAGACTTCACTGAGAGTAAAATTGTTGGCTGACAAGAAACAGAATCAGGTGTCTTACTCATTTATTTGACTACTCTTATGAACATTTAAGGACTTTGTGATCTTAAAAATGTTTTTATGAATTTACTAAAATTGTCCTTATAAAAACAAACTCATCTATTTTATTGCTTATGTGCACTTGCATGAATTTACTTGCTTTCATATTGGATAATGAATATAGGAAGGTTTATTGAAACCCCAGGAGTACAGAAACTAAAAACTGCTTCCCTAGAACTAAAAACAATTAGTGAAAGTTACAAAGGCAAATTTAGGCTTGAGGTAGGAAAAAAACTTGCTAACAGAGCTATCTAAAAATTGAGCAGGTTTGCCACAGGAAGTAGTAGGTTCTTCAAGTTCTTCAAGCGGAGAGACTGGATGACCATTTATTGCGTTCATGTTGTAGTGGGGACTCTTTTGGAGGTCAGGATTGAAGGCAGGTGGCACACAGGAGAGGACATGGACCCTGAAGTTGACCTGGGTTCAAATCCCACCACTGTTGCTTCCTCTCTTCCAAATAGGACCTCGAGTAAATTGTTTAACCTCTCAATTTCCTCATCTTTTCAAATGAGGTGATTGGACCACAAGACCAAAGAGGTCCTTTCTAAGTGGGAGATCCTGTGAGCTTTGTATTTCATAGTTCTAAAACAGATCTATGGATAGCCTCCGTGCTCCATCAGCATAGCCATAGCATCAAGAGATCTAGGTCTCTAGTACATTGGAGTGGGTCCCTACTAAGCACAAGGGTCACACAGGGTAAGAAGGTGTAGATCTGCTGCTAGAGGGAATCTCCATGTTGAGGAGCTCATAGGTATATCAAAAATGCACGTCATGTCTTGTGACAGAGCCAACAAAACTTTAGCTGCTGCAACGCTTTCCATGTTGTCCAGTCTCTGTGATAGATAGACAGATAATATGTGTGAATATATGTATATATGTGTATATGTGTGTATGTATACCTATGTACATGCACATATATATATATATATATATATATACACATACACACATATATATGACTTTGTGTCTTAGAATTTTGTAACTGCTAATGCTGTCCTGTCCTTCCTCATTTAGATCAGGGCTCCTTAAACTTTTTCTACTCGTGACCCCTTTCACCTGAGAAATTTCAGAAAACTTCAGAAAAACCTACCACCCCCTTTTTAAAAAAAATTACTCAGTGCCCCCCTGGAAATTTACTTTCTTTAATCCTTAAATTTTTTTTTTAATTTGTATCATTCTAAAACTATAGATAAGATTTTTTTAAATGATGTATCTTAAATTTAATAATTTATTGTAAATTTGTGGGGGTTTTCCTGCATTGAAATTTTGATGACACGATATTGCATCATGTAAGCATATAATATCTTATTGTAAACAAGTAAATTACACACACATAGTCCTGAAGATGCATGCTGGACTTCCCGACAATGCACAACATTTGCTTATTAAGACCTATTGGTGGGCTTGACTACTGATGTGTTATAACTTTTATTTTGTGTGTTTATTTGGAAGATAATGTAATCATTACAACTTTAAGGCTCTTACACAACAGTTGAAACTTGTACAAACTGTTTTTTTCAAAATTTTCTTATCTTCTCTTCTTTCCTTATGTTTCCACCACCCTCTTGTTTTTATTCAATGCCCCCAATTACACCTGAGGCTACTATGCCCCGCATTGTTCCAACATCCCTCTGGGGCAGAATGGCTTACTTTGGAAACCTATGTAAACTGTTTCTTTTGTGTTTTTTCTCCCCCAAGCAGCCTCACCTCTTTCTGTGTCTGAACTATCGTCCAGATTTGACAGCTGAGCTTCCACTTTCTGTGTTTTAAAACTGCTATGGACACATCATGAGATCATTAGCAAGAAACAATCAGTAACAATGATTCTCCAGACACACAAGAAATTGTTCACTGCCTACTTTTCCTTCCTTTTCCTATGATTTCTATCTTGCTGGATGGAAGCAACACAGCACAACATTCTGGGAAGGAAAAAGAATAAAAGCATAAAGGACTCTTATCTCAAGAGATATTGATTGTAATGGTGTTTTCATTGGAAATCCAGACTCCAATTGAGCACCTCTCCTGCCACTAGAATTCTCTCCTTTAGTCCCAGACTTGGGGAAGCAAATTATACCAGAGCCAATTAAGAGTCTAGTACTTATACCTCTGGCTGGTTTACTGGGCTGTCAATGTTCATTTTCATCCTGGACTTACTCATTGTCCCTCGCTATGGAATCATCCCATTTGATTGTCCCGCTCTTCCTTCCCAGGGCTGCCCAATTTCTCTCTGCCCGTAGCTTGTTTTTCATTCTCAAAAGAAGAGTTTTTTATTGCATTTCATTAATATTTTACATGTTCGGGCTTTGCCTCTCCCCATCCTGTCTGAAACATATACCAGACTCCTGGCAATGGGGGCACCCCAACTATAATCTCTTACCCTGTGCTAGGAACCTGTCACTCCTGTTCTCATTGACCTTCCCTGGAATGGTCATAGCTCCAGTGCTCCCAGGAGAACCCCTTCTGAACAAAAGACTCACTACTTCATATAAAGAAGGAGTGTATGGCTGGGTTTGTGTGTACACATGCACATTCATGCACATATATACATATATATATATGAAAAAGCATACACACATGCATGCATATATAACCTTATGTGTGTGCTTGTGTATATGTATATGTACAAACTGCTGTGTGCATATGCATTTGTGTATAGGTTAACACAAACATATACATACATATATGTGTATGGGGCTGCTAGGTATACATATATGTCTATATGTTTGTGCGAAGGGCAGTGATTTATAGAGCATTCATGTCTTCCAAAAACATTATTTATACCCTTCAAAGGAAAATGTTATCCATATATTTTATCTGGCTAGGCTACATGTAATATAGTCCCACATCACCCCCTTTTTGTCTCTCCTTTGATCATCATTCAGATGCCTCACTTACGCTTTGGCCCACAGGATCTAGACTTCCATTTAGATGTATGTCTTCCTGCAAAGCCCTCTGTTGTTAGCCCTTCTACTATTTACCTATAGTAGGATGGGACTTTTGTGAAGATTGAATGAGGTAATCTACAAAAAGTACTTTGCAAACAAAATGCTGTCTTTAAATAAATGTTAGTTATTTTGTATTGGCAAGAGCACCTGGCTTGGAGTTAGGAAGACAGAATTCAAATCTCAGAGGCAACACTTAATAGCCACATAATCTTGGTATTTAAATAAGGTCCACAGTCTTTTCCATGCATTTGGAATCTTCTGCTCCCTCAAATACTTTGCGTATCAATTGTTCAGAACTGTTTCTCTCCCGGCTTTGACTTCTTCTACATATATTTGCTACAATCCAGCTGCTTTCCCCATCTTTGTTTTCTTTAGAACTATTTCTACCTCCCCTAAAGGCGTATCTGGGACCTCTAAGGTTCAAGTGTAGTGGTTGCACTGACTTTTGAGAGAAATGATTACTAATAACTAATGATTTGGTGAGATTTCAAGTTCTCCCTTTTTTTTTCTGTTTTCAAGACCTCCATTTCTGAAGGCTGAGTTAACCTTCTTCTATATCCAACCCTACCCAACCTTACAAGGAATCTCTAGTCTTAGGTGAATTCTATTCAGTCAAGCTTGGGTAGAAACAGATCCTTTTGTCTAAATTGCCCAAGACTGGGGGTGATCTGGGTATAAATAGTCCCTCTATCCAAGGATGACATGATGTCAGTCTCAGTCCCTCATTATAATATTCATTCTCTTATTAATTGTTAACCAATCAGGGTGGATTCCCACCCTGGGGAAAACCTACTTTTCTTTTTTTTTTTAATTAATTTATTTTGATTTATAAACAATCACTTCCATAAGCTTTTGAGTTTTAAATTTTTCTCCCTTTCCCTCCCCACCTCCCTCCCCAAGACAGCACACAATCTGATATAGGCTATACATATACATTCCCATTAAACATATTTTCACATTAGTGATGTTGTAAGTAAGAATTAGAACCAACAGGAGGAACCACCAGAAAGAGGAAACAAAACACAACAGAAGAAAAAAAAATAGCAAATAGTATGCTTCGATCTGCATTCGAACTCCATAGTTCTTTCTTTGCATATGGATAGCATTTTCCATCATGAGGCCTTTGGAGATATCTTAGATCCTTGTTGCTGAAAAGGGTTAAGTCTATCAATATTAGTTATCGCACAGCGTGGCAGTTACTGTGTACGACGTTCTCCTGGTTCTGCTCACTTCACTCAGCATCAGACCATACAAGTCTTTCCAGGTTTTTCTGAAGTCTGCCTGTTCATCATTTCTTATAGCACAATAGTATTCCATTACATTCATATACCACAACTTGTTCAGTCATTCCCCAATTGATGGGCATCCTCTCAATTTCCAATTCTTTTCCACCACAAAAAGAGCTGCTATAAATATTTTTGTACATGAGAATCCTTGGAACACCTACTTTTCAAAGGGTATTATATAAACTGAGATGGACAGCATGAATGTCTTTAGTGTAAGAGAGATGGACAAATGAACATCCTTTTATTAAAATGCTGGCATTATTAATAAAATGATTAAATTACCCAGAAATTATGTCTCAAAACTTTTTAATCACCATACCTTGATGGTAAAAATAATTTCTTGTAATCAGCATTATGGATCTTTTTCATTTTCCATTTATTAGTTGTCTTCTGTCCATTTTCATGCTTAGGATAACCAAGCTTAATTAGATTTCTTGCTAAGTTTTCTTTAAACTGTTTTCACCCTGCACTGCTTCTCTAGACTTTGTGAGACAATAGTGCTCATGATTATATACCACCCTTCATAGTCTAAACCACTATTACCTTTGCCCACCATCTGCTTTAGCAAGTACATCAAATATTTATTAAGGGACTTTCTGGGCATATTTGGTTGTTCTTATTGCAGCAATAAATCTATAGTGTTTAAATGTCTGTATAAAGGTATTACAATCAGTGTCATAGGGATATCTAGGTGGTGCAGTGAATACAGTGTCTCCTCTAAAGTCAGGAGGATCTGAGTTCAAATCTGACCTCAGACATTTATTAGCCTGGGCAAGTCACTTAGCCCTGTTTGCCTCCGTTTTCACATCTATAAAATGAGCCACAGAAAGAAATGGCAAAGTGTTCCAGAATCTTTTCCAAGAAAACCCCAAATGGGTCACAAAGAGTTGAAAAGTCAGACACAACTAAACAATTAAAATCAAAATCAGTGCTGTTTTTGATATTCATTTCCCATTTCTTATTTTTAATTACTTGTTTAAAAAATTCAGAATTGGAAGTCATTGTTAAATGATACATCAATGAATGGAGAACATCTTAAAGGATCATATTCATGGAGAACAAGCAGGCTTTCTCAAGCATTATTCAAGCATTATTCAACAATAGACCATATCTTTACCACTTAATAATTGACTGAAAGACGTAGAGAATGTAAGATCCCTTTGTAATAATAATAACACACAGCATTTATATAACACCTACTACGTTCCAGGTACTGTACTAAGCACTTTGCAAATATTAACTCCTTTGATCCTCACAATTCTGCAAGGAAAGTGCTATTATTATCCCCATTTTACAGTTGAGGAAACTGAGGCAAGCAGAGGTTAAGTGCCTTGCCCAAAGTTATACTGCTAGTAAGTGTCTGAGGCTGGATTTGAACTCAGGTCTTCCTGATGCCAGGCCCCCTAGTCTAATTTCTGTACCACCTAGCTGCCATTATACTTACAAGTATAACAAAGAAGAGTTTGCTGCTTATGAAAGAGCATTTGATTAGGTAGAGCAAATCATTACCTTAATAACTTTTTTGCCAATAAAAACCTTCTATCTCTACAAGACTATGCATGAGATTGTTGCTGTTTGGTTCATATAGATTATATGTGTCCATGTGAGTGGACAGGGTTCACAGGGAAGCAAGAATATATATCTCTAGCATCTCTACCCTCCACCTTTCTCCAAGAGAAATTTTTATTCAATCCACAAAGGGAAGCAAGAAGTTGGGGCCGAATGGTGGCCACTCTGCTCTCCTCAGGGAGAGGGGATAGCAGGCTAGAATTATATGGGCTCTCTTAAATATTCTAGGGAAAATAGTATTTTAGGCTCAAACCACATTCTTGATGCTATTTCTTAACTGGAAAGGATTGCCCCAAATTATGCATCCAAGGCTTGACTCCGTTCCCAGTAGATACCATTTCCATAATGAACACATACAACAAATGGCAAACAAACTAATTTACCAAAAAAAAAATTGCAAACAGAAATCGAAGAAATTATATGTAGGAGAACTATGTATCCAACAATACAAAATGAATGAGCTATCCCATTGGGAGTAAGATAATTCAACTCAATCAAGAGCTTCTCAAATCTCACCCAAAGGGAAATTCCCCAAAGTCTCTAGCCTAGTAAGCTGGGAATAGGGACACAATTGAAGTTCCAGCTCCTCTACCTGTCAGCTTCTTTTTTCAATTTATTTTTTAGGCAATTGAGGTTAAGTGACTTGCCCAGGGTCACACAGCTAGTAAGTGTCAAGTGTTTGGTCTGAGGCCAGATTTGAACTCGGGTCCTCCTGACTTCAGGGCCAGTGCTCTACCCACTACACCGCCTAGCTGCCCCCGTCAGCTTCTTCCCAGAGTGTTTTTCCCTTCAGGGACCTCAAGAAAGGTTATAACAGTGCATCTTCTCTCTTGTAGCTGGAAGCCCAAAAGACCAGGATGCCTCTTCCCTCTAGCTCTCACTAATTTCACCCCACACAAAAGCATGGAACATTGAGCAATCACCCTCCCCCAATGAGGAGAGAATCCCATGCAAAACTCTTTCAGTCAAGGGCTACACATCTATCCATCAGAATCATTTAAGATTCCTTGAAAATAACAGTAACAGAAATAAGCCTGCTTGATAGCCATCTGAGTATAACTATCAGGAGGGGCATGAAGTAGTGAGATGTATGCTCACTAACAACTGTTTGCAATTGTGATAAAGAAGATCCAGAACAAAGTCCAAGTTGAAGAGGGTTTCTCTAAGGATGCTGAGGTCTTCCTTATGCCCCTGTTTGAATTTGGCATTGCACTAATTGAATCAAGCCCTGGAACACTTCGGAGCCTCCAGAAAGAGATCTGCAGCCACTCAAAAAAGTTTTACTTGGTCATCCACACAGGAAATACCAAGTGGATTATTCAGATCATGACATGAAATTGGATGGAAAGCCTATATAGCTTGCCTGCCAATATGTAAATCTTGAATAGACAGTATAGGTGAACAATAGTCCAGTCCTTGAGTTGAACAGGAAGAAAACAACAGTCTGGATTGCCTTTAGGAAATTGTACATCTCTTTTAATAATGGTCTCTCCTTTCAGACCCCCACCTCAACACTCAGTTAACAAGCATTTATTACATGCTCACTCTGTGCCAGTGACTATGCTAAGTGCTAGAAATACAAATGTATATAAGAAGAAACACAGTAAAGCAGTCCGTCAGAAATTAGGCTTAGATCAACACTTTACACCATATTCCACAATAACATCTATATGGATATGTGACTTTACTATTAAAGATCATAATATAAAAAAATTAGAAGAGAAGTCATATCATATGCCACTGAAAGGCAGGAGATGTATCCTTAGCTAGACAAGAGATAGAGGCAATTACAAAAGATAAAATAGATAACTTTGGTTACATGAAAGTAAAAAGCTTCTGCACAGATAAAATGAATGTACTGAAGATAAGAAGGAAAGTTATCAAGTGAGAAAATAATCTTACATCAAATTTTTCTGATATGGTATCCAAGATACATAAATTATATATACATATATGTATTATATATGTGTATATACATAAATCTTTATAATTTTTATCTTTATATAAGATCACTATGTATCTATATTTGATCCTTATAAAAGAAATAAATATGTATGACTAATAGTCATTACCCAATAAAAACAGTGGTCAAAGGATATGATCAAATAGTTCTCAAAAGAAGAGTTTCAAAATATTCACAACCACAGAAATGAATGCTTTAAGCCATTAATGATAAAAGAAGCACAAATCAGAACAACCCTAAGGTATCACCTTACACCCTGCTCATTGGAAAAGATGACAAAAATGGCAATAATCAATGTTGGAAGGGTTGTAAGATAATAGGCATATTAATACATTGTTGGTGGAGCTATGAAATGGTGCGACCATTTTGGAAAGTAATTTGGAAGTATGCAAACAAAGTAACCAAAATGGCTTTGCCCTTTGAACCAGAAATTTCATTACTGGGCTTATACACCAAGGGAGCCATTGGCAAAAGAAAGTTCCCATACACACCATATATGTACAGCAGCACTCTTTGTGGTAGAAAAGAATTGGAAACAAAATAGATACCCACCTATTCAGAAATGGGAAAGGAAAGGGAGAAAAGAAGGAAATGGGCATTTATATAGTGCCATAACAACCCTTGGAGTGAGGTATTATTATTACCCCTATTTTACAATTGAGGAAACTAAGGTAAAGAAAAGGCACATGACTTGGACAGGGTCACACAGTAAGTATTTGAAGCTGGATTTGAACTCAGGTCTTCTAAACAACTTTACCAAGAAAACCTCATGGACTGTGGGACTGGCATGCTCTGTTCCATGGGGTCATAAAGAATCAGACATGACTGAATAACTGAATAACAGCAACTTCTGAACAAATTTTGGTACATGAAGGTAATAGAATATTACTGTGCTATAAGAAATAACAGATGTAATGAAAACAGAGAAGCATAGGAAGATCTACATGAACTGATGCAGAATAAAGTAAGTAAGAACCACCAAATACAAAATGACCATAGTAATGCAAACAGAAAGACACACACACACACACACACACACACACACACACACATCAAAAGAGAATGTAAAAAAGTTATAAAGATCAAGCAGGACTCAAAGGAAGAGCTATGAGAAGATATCGCCTTTCGGGTAGGTGGGAGATCTACAGGTGTTGTATGTCACACATGTATTTGGACTTTTTTCAATGTATTGATTGGTTTTGCTAGTTTTTTCTTCCCTTTTTTCTTTTTTTATATCTTTAAAAAATATTATTTGTTATATGAGATGGTTCTTTGGGAGGGGGAAGAATACTGGGGGAAACTATGATGATATAAAAAAGTGAAGACACCAATAAAACTTATTTTAAAGAAAGAGAAGGAAGGAAGGAAGAAAGGAAGAAAGAAAGAAAGAAAGAAAGAAAGAAAGAAAGAAAGAAAGAAAG
>NW_020940355.1:20274876-20304158 GCF_900497805.2 Vombatus ursinus | reverse complement strand
GAAGGAAGGAAGGAAGGAAGGAAGGAAGGAAGGAAGGAAGGAAGGAAGAAAAAAGAGTACCTGTCCTCAAAGAGCTTACATTCTAATAAGGAAGATAATAATACATAAAAGGCTATTGAAAAAGGAGGGAGAGAAGGAAATAAAATACACCACATGGGGGCATAGTAGAGAAAGTCTAGAGTACAACCTGGAAAGGAATGAAGACATGGGTGGTCTGGGCAACCTTCTCACATGGAGATTCTGGGAGGAGACATCCAGTCAGAGGGAAAGCCCACAAGGTTAGAAAGTACAGAAAATCCTCCACATTTGTGAATTTAACTTGCAAGGCATTCACATGATTTTATTAACAACTTCATTTTCACTTTCACATTTGGCAACTATACACATTCATAGATATGTGCAGTAGAGAAAAAAATAGAGGCCTGATGGGCACAAGTTTGTAAAATGGCTGGTATCCTGCTAGTTGCTTCCCTGGTGTTGTTCACCCTACAATTGTGGAGTAAAGAGCTCCCCGTGCAATCATTGCATGTTTTCATTGTTTGCTTTCAAAATGCAAGTTCTGCATTGCAATTATGTCCCCCAAAGCATAGTGCAATTCCTTTGGGCTGTGAATCCAACTATGTAAAGTCGGTGATGTAGCTTCGTGAGCAAATAAAGGTGTTCAGTAAACTTCATACCAGAATGTCTACGGCCTCTATCTGCAGGGAGACCATTAAGGTTCTCAAAGCATAGGAAGCAGAAGTCACTAATGGATTATTTCAAGTTGGTGTGTCCTTCATGATCTCCAGTGCCATCTACCAGCCCTGGAGGACAGAGTGTCAGAGGTAATGTCAAGACCTTGCCAGTCTCAACATCTTCTGACAACAGCAACTAAAGTCCCAGCAACTTCTACCTTGGTTTTCAGAAGGTGGCCAAAGTAGAGAATTTTACAGCAGTATTGTATACAGTACAATGCCCTCACACCACCAGCTGACCCAGACAAAGGTAAGATTCAGGTTTTAAAATGTTTTAGTTTTAAGAATTTTATTTGCAATATAGTATTTATGGCACTGTAGATTTCATGTTATGAAAAGTGATTCTTGTCTGAAATCAATGTTTAGTTTTGTTCTTTGATTGAGATGTAATCAAAAGGTCATAGAATTCTAGGGAATTACTAGCAAGAAAAAATGTTTTGCATGTTACCAATTTTATTTTGTGTACTGCATTTTATGGGTTATTTTGTGGTTATTGTCTTAGGAAAAGTGCATATTATCAGAATTAATGTTTTATTATAAAGAATTGTATGTGGAAAAGTGTATTTTCAGCAATCTCTCCTGAAAGATTACAGGTTTGGTTAGTTGAGGGAACACAACCCCTTATTTCCTGTAGATTCAATGTTTTCAACATTTGTCTTTACACAATTTTCTAGGAACATTACCCAAGAAAGTTAAGGGTTGACTGTACTTCCAATTTGTGAACTCCAGGGCTAGAGTGAGATTCCAAGCCAAAGAGTGTTTCTGGCCATAATAGAGAAAGTCCAGAGAGAAAGCCTTTAAAGAAATGGCTCATCAGACTTTTCTACTATGCTTCAGTTGCCATCTCACCCTGGAAGATCCCTGTGTCCCTGCAGTCATTTTGAGAAAGTACTGAGGATGGTCATCCTCCTTTTCTGGCCCCCCTACCTTGACTCTCCCAACTTCACTAACATATTGCAAGTACCTTCCCCCTTCTCCCCAATCCATCACCACTTTTCAGATTCTTTCAATGTCTTCTGCAATTAGAATGTTGAAGACAGGTATTGTTTTTTTTTCTTTCTATTCTTTTGTGCATGTGTGCATGTGGTGTGTGTGTTTGTCTGTTTGTCTGTCTGTCCATATTCCCAGCACTTAGCCTATCTGGTAGTTTCACCCTTCACTCTCTGGATTTTTCTCTACTATGCCACAGTAGCCTCCTCATCCTAGAAGTTCACTTCACTCCTGGACTTTTCACCTCAAAAGTACTCTCCACCCCTGAAGCCCCTTGCTCTGATT
Organism: Vombatus ursinus; assembly: GCF_900497805.2. Lineage (NCBI taxonomy): Eukaryota > Metazoa > Chordata > Mammalia > Diprotodontia > Vombatidae > Vombatus > Vombatus ursinus. Next base: position 20,302,149 of record NW_020940355.1, on the reverse strand, counting down.
TCCTAGTCCCTCACAAAAACTCCATTTTAAGGAAAACACCCAGGTTAGCCATGTCTTCATTCCTCTCCAGGCTCCACATCTACCATTGATCCCCAAAATGGGTGATACCACACCCTGGGGGGTGCTGGAATGATCCAGGGGGGCAGTAGTAGCCTCTGTTGCAATTGGGGAGCATTGAATAAAACAGTGGAAGCAAAAGTAAAGAAGAGAAGAGAAGAAAATTTTGAAAAATCATTGGCACATGTTTTATCTGTTGTGTAACAAAGTTAAAGTCATAGTGATTACATTATTTTCCAAATAAACACACAAAATGAAAGTTATAACCCATCAGTGGTCAAGTCCACCAACAGGTCCTAACAAGCAAGTGTTGGCAGGCAAGTATATCACATGTTGTCAGGAAGTCCAGCTTGCATTGGCAAGAATATGTGCATGTGATGACTTTTTTACAGTATGATACTGTACAATTACATGATGCAATATTGCATCATCAAAATTTCAATGCAGGAAAAAAACACAAATTTAAAATAAATTATTAAATTTAAGATGTGTCATTTAAAAAAAATACTTGATTTATTTTGAAATGATTCAAATTTCAAAAAAAAATAACTGTTAAAGGCTCAAAGAAAGTAGATTTCCAGGGAGGTGCTGAGTGATTTTTTTTTTAAAGGTGGCAGTAGGCCAAATAAGTTTGGAAGCCTCTAAATCTAGAGTCTCTATCATGGCCCTATGCAAATACCTCTCCTCTCTCTTTGCAGCTTCCTTTTTATGTGTTGACTTCCCCCACTAGAATGTAAACCCCTGAAGGACAGGGACTGTTTTTAATTTCTGTATGTATTTGTATTCTCTTCATTTAGAGCAGTACTTGGCTCACAGCAAATGCTTAATAAATGCTTGCAGATTTAACTTGCTTAATAAATGCTTATTAACTTTAATGATCTCAAGCTTCCTGTGGAAACAAAGGCTCACCTTCTTAGTACCAACATTTTGCCAATATTGCAATTTGGCAAAAAGACAAGGAATACAACAGTCTCCAAAGAATGTTAAATGAATATTGCACAGGGGTTAATAGAGAGGTGCATGGTAGATATAAGCAGGCTGCAACATATAACTGATAAGTATTAAAATATACATAAATAAGGAGTGTTAGAATTCAGAATGAGCTTAGGTTGGAAAGAAAAGCTTAGGACAACAAGAAGAATTTGGGGAGTTTTTATAAGCAATGTTAGGGAAAAGAGGAAGATCAAAGAAGGAATAAGATTGCTGCTCGGGGTGGATGGAAGGCAGCAGAGAGAGGTAGGATTGCTCAATTTTTATTTTGCTTCTGTTTTCTCTGCCAAGGACAGTGACCTTTGGACTAATGGCTTCCCAGTATATTAGGAGATAACTGTCTTTGATGAATGTAAGTAACCTGGACCAGATTTGCTACAATCTCAAATACTAAAAGATTAGGAAGAGGTAATTGCTGAACCACCATCAGTGATATTTGAAAGACACTGGAGAAAGAAAGAAATGCCAACAGGGATGGAGAAGGGCAAATACCCTTACTTTCAAAAACAAAGGAAAGAGAATAGAGTCTGCAAAATACAGGCCAGTAAACTTGGCTTTGATTCCTGGCAAATTAATGGAATAGATTATTAGAGAGGTGGTTAGTAAATGTTTCTCTGGAAAAGAAAGCACACTGATCACAGAGATCCAAGCATGCCTTCTTCAGAAACAAGTCATGTGAGAAGCACACTGGCATTCCAGATAACAAGATGGTCTTGAAGTCCAGAAGACCAAGTTCAAGCCCCACGTCTGATGAATGCTGCCTATGTAGGCAAGGACAAATCACATAACCTCTCAGGACTCTAGGCAGGTCTCAAAGATTTTAAGTTGCAAAGCAGACCCAAATTCATAGGGAGTTTTATATATCAGTGAAAAAACAAGTCAGCACCTTAGGAAAAAGAATAAAAAGGAAAAGGAACAAGTCATACCAGACTAACCTTTTATTTTCTTTTTTTGACAAAGTTACTAAACTTTAAATCAGGAGAATCAATCAGTCAGCTAGTGTTTATTAATCTGCTACTAAGTTCCAGGGACTGTGCTGAGTTCTAGGGATACAAAGAAAAGCCCAAACAGTCCCTGCCCTCAAAGAGCTCACATTCTAATGGAGGAGACAACATAAGTATGATACTCTGCTCTGTGCATCTTAATTTTAGAAGGAAAAAAGCATTTATTAAGTGCCTACTATGCACCAGGCACTGTACTAACTGCTTTACAAATATCATTTAAGCCTCTACTGGGAGGTACACGCTATTATGATGCCCATTTTACAATTGAGGAAACTGAGGCAGGCAGAGGTTAGGAGATTTGTTCAGGATCTCACAGTGAGCGAGTGTCTGAAGCCAGATTTGGTCTTCTTGAACAAATCTTCCTGTTTCAAGCGCTACTGCACCATTTGGTTGCCTCTACAGTATCTCTGTGCTGGAGTATCACTATTAGGATAGTGAAGGGCCTTGAGTCCATGTTATAGGAGAATCAGAACTGAAGAAATTGATCCTGGAAAAAGAAGATTAGGGTAGAGGAGGGAGGTGGAACATGATAGGGGGACATGTCTTCAAATATTCAGAGGATTGTCAACTTTTTCTATTTATTCTCAGAGGACAGGACAAAGATCAATAAATCAAAGTTCCAAAGAGGCAAATTTTAGGCTTGATGTAAGGGAAAACTTCCTAACAACTAAAGCTGTTTAAAAATGGAGTGAACTTCCTTGGGAGACCCAAGTCTAAGCAAAGATTGGTTGACTACTTACAAAATATGTTGCAGCAAGGATTCTTAAGGGGGGCATAAGTTGGACTATATGGGTTCTGAATTCCTTCCAACTCTAAAATTCTATGCTTCTCTTGATGTTACCTGGGTACCAATGGTGCACGTGAATGTCCATCCATTATCCCTTATTCTTGACATATGACTAACTCATCTACTTCTCCAGTCACACATCTGTCTGATATCCTTTATAATATTTCTCTTATACTTCACATAAATGTGAAATAACTAATATTTTTATTAGTATTCTCACCCATTATTGGCAAATAATTGAATCTTCACTACGACCTGAACACTACACCTTGAAAAATTTGCCCTAGGCATTTAGGGTCACTTGATGGCCTTGTCCATTTTGTCTTGAAATTTACCTAACACTGGATTAATCTATTAGCATTAGGGATGGATTACCAGCCCCAATAAAAGTTTCTTAACTTTTCAGCCTAAATTTGCCCTTGGGACTTCATAGATTAGCAAATATCAACCAGGGGCCCCATTTTGTGGAATTTCACTCTCAACTCTCTCTCTCCTTTCATCTTCAAACCCCACTCTGTGGAAACACATTTATTTCTGGCCATCCATCCAGTGTTACACCCTCAGGAATATTTTCGGCTTTAGACAGATGAGACCAAAGTCATGCAGCAAAGAATCAGAGCAGCACACTAGGATTAGCATACTTAAGCCAATCAGATGGGAATATGCAAATAAGCTGGCTGTGACATCAAGAAGCTTTGTCACCATTCTAAGCTGCAACGTGATAATATGTGCTTCTTGTGCAGTATTCCTCTGGTGTCCAGTTGGCTTTGTTTCAAACAATGTGAACTCTCTGCTGCAATGAAACCAGGACCCAATGTGCCAATGCTTGGGATTCCTCTCCTGCCACATTCCATCTGCCAAGGGTAAAAAGAGCTATGCAAAGGACACTTACCATGTTTAGGATGTTTCCCTGCCTGAGTAAGTCTTTTTCCTGGCAAAATGCCTAATATGACAGTACCACAGCTGAGAATCTCTCTGAAGACCGGCTCTAGAGAAAAGCATATGCAAGAGTTCTACTGGCCTGAAGCCACCCACCTCCCAGTTAGTCATTATCCACATCCACTAAGAAATGGGCCATCTTGTAAACCTAATAAGTCTCTAACTTTAACTTCCTTACTCCCTGGGATGATCCTTGTTCTTACACATGATGTTTTTCCCCATTTCCTGACTTGACTTCCTTCCTTGTCCTTCTTTTGGGCCAGATTCAGCAAGGTAACCAACTGTTTCTGGAAAACATTAGTTACAAGGGTTATTATCACAATTCATTTAAAGACGAGCCAGACAGTCAGAGATTTGGTCTTTTCTATCAAGGATGACAGATAAGGCTTTTCTCACAAAATTCTGGCTTCACTGTCCTCCTGTCCATGCATTCACTAGGGAACCATCTGTTACCTTTTCAATCTCTATGTGCCTCAAGATGAGCCTGTGATATGACCAAGTACATTTAAGAGCAGACTGCCCCCATTGGATATCCCTCTTCCCCTCACAATAGTGCGAGCATTTTATTGACATGCGTTTCATAAAAGTGGTCCATTCATTCTGCTGGTGAAATCAGAGCTCCATTCCCACAGCACTAGAGTAAAAAACAAAGGGTCAAGAGGAAACAATGAGATTATCTACAAGGACTTACTTTGCTTTTTTGTCCAAACTAAAGTTAATTTCCCCCATTATAACCTGGAATCACTGAAAGTAACTGACATTTATATAGCATCTTAAGATTTCCAAAACAACATAGAGGCATATATTTATTTATATATACATATACAACACTACATGTACATGCATATAGGTAGATACAGGTACAATATTATAGACAGAAATGTGTGTACATATATATACATACACATATATATACATGTGTTTATACCATGTAAGTATTCATGCATATTTATTTGTTTACACACACATATAACCCTATGCATATGTATATAGATAGATACAGATATAGACAGAAAAAGATTGTCTACACATACATGTGTGTTTTATCATGTTAATATGTGTGTATACATGTGTTTACATGCATGTGTGCATATAGAGAGGGACACACGCACACAAATCTGGCTAGATAGGATGATACTCAAACTATACCAAATAGAAAATCTTTAAAATTCTCCTGAGAAGGACAAAGTAAATTCCTAGCAATACTTAGAGTCAGAATCTTCTTGGTATCTAATTTAAAAATCCTTCCTATTTTTTAACTTTTTGCTTTAGGAAAACTAAACTACTTATGATTACTTGCATTAAAATAGAGACATAAAATCTATAGAAGAAATTTAGAGCCATCTTCAAATGTAAGCAAAAAGAATTTACCTTTACTTTCTAATCATTTTGGAGATATGTGCCTGGAAAATGGCCAAAAAGCTGGCTTTTAAAACTGACTTTCTTACTTTTTTTTTTGCTTGTGTAGGTAATCAGGGTTAAGTGATTTGCTCAAGGTCACAAAGCTAGTAAGTGTCTGAGGCCAGATTTGAACTCAGGTCCTCCTGACTCCGCAGCCAGTGCTCTAGCCACTGTGCCAGCTACCTGCCCTAACTTTCTTTCTTATTAAGCAGAAGAGAATAGAGCCATGGCTATTTAATATTTTGACTTGTTCTTCCCAATATTCTCATGATTGATATTGACACATAAAATAGTATATAAATCTTGTCAGACTTCTTCCATTGGTTTGGAGGCAGCCTGACACAGGGTAAAAAGTCCTGGGTTTGGAATCAGAGGACCCGGGTTCAAATCTTGCCTCTGATATTTACTAGTTGCATGACCTTCAAGTAAGCCACTTCTCCCCTTTGGGCCCTCCATTTTTCATCTTTAAAATGAAGAGAGAGGAATAAGTGACATCTGAGGTCTCTTTCAACTTTTAATTTATGCTTTAGAAGTCTTAGAAATATTCCCTTTAATGGAATAAAACCAAAGCTAAGAGCATCCATCTTGGAATCAATGTTTGATCACCTGGACTCAGGTAAAGAAACATGAAAAAGAATCACAGAATTTGAGACTTGGAAAGAGTCTTCAATTGTCATCTAATCCAATTTATACATCCCCACAATAACATACCTTATTTCAACCAGGGCTCACCTGAATAAGCACATACTATAGGTGCTATGTGTGAGTAGTGTCCATTTCTTCCAGGATGGGAAAGGACTCACCTACCCCTCACAGAATGTCCCAGGGAGAGTTTCAGTCCAAACACTGAGGAGAGCAGAAGAGGAGAAAAAGCAATAATGGGAGTTGTTCCTCTTTTAATCTACAGAACTGAGGAACAGCTCTTTGGGCTCAGTGGCCAATAAGATTACTCCATTGTCTCAAGGTGCTGAGTCCTTCAGCACTGAGCTAACCAGAAGTGACCTAGGGCCCTGTAATTCAGCTTCATAGAATGGGGCATCATCACCATCATCATCATCATCATCATCATCATCATCATCATGACTGACATTTACATAGCACTTTATCTCATTTGACCCTGTGAGGTAGGTATTATACAGGTATTATGCTGGTGTCCAGGTGATACAGTTGATAGACTGTATTCAGGAAAACCTGAATTCAAATCCAACCATGCTAGCTGTGTGATCCTGGGAAAGTCACTTAAACTCTGTCTGCCTCAGCTTTCTTATCTATAAAATAGGAATAATAATAGTACCTACTTCCCAGGGCTTTTGCGAGGATAAATGGAGATTTTTTTTTTTTAACAAATTTATTTATTTTTAGTTTTCAACATTTACTTCCACAAGATTTTGAGTTTCAAATTTTCACCCCATCTCATCTCTCCCCCCACCCCAAGATGGCATACATTCTCAATACCCCTTCCCCTAGTCTGCCTTCCCTTCTATCTCTCCCCTCCTTCTCTTATCCCCTTCCCCTTGTATTTTCCTGTAGGGCAGGATGGATTTCTGTAACCCATTTCCTGTATTTCTTATTTGCCAGTTGCATGTGAAAACATTTTTTTTAAACACGTGTTTTTAAAACTTTGGGTTCCAAATTTTCTCCCTTCCTCCCTCCCCACCCACCCTCATTGAAAAGGCAAGCAACTCAGTATAGGTTATATATGTGCAGTTATGCAAAACACTTCCATAGTAGACATGCTGTGAAAAACTAACTCCATTTCCCTTAATCCTATCCTGCCCCCCTATTTATTCTATTCTTTCTTTTGACTCTGTTCCTCGTCAGAAGTATTTGCTTCTGATTACCCCCTTTCCCAATCTGCCCTCCTCTCTATCATCCCCCTACTCTTTTGTCCCCTTCCCCCCCCCTTTTTCCTGTAGGCTAAGACAGATTTCCATACCCAATTGAGTGGGTATGTTATTCTCTCCTTAAGTCAAATCCTATGAGGATAAGATTCACTCATTCCCTCTCACCTTCCCCGTTTCCCCTCCACTGTAAGAGCCTTTCCTTTTCTGTTTTTTTTTTTTGTGAGATAATTTACCCCTTTCTATCTCTCCCTTTCTCCTTAAATGGAGATATTTTTAAAAAAGCTTTGCAAACTTTAAATCACTGTATAAATGCCAGCTATTATTATTATTATTACTATCAGCCTCATTTTTACAGATCAGGGTCAAAGAAGTTAAGGTAATTATCCATGATCACACACCTAGAAAGTATCAGAGGCAGAATTCAAAACCAAAACTTCCAGACTCTGGTCTAGCACTCTTTCCACTATACCATCCTTCCTCTCTAACACAAATAAGCATCCTAGGATGTTTTTATTATAATTATTATTATTATTATTTATTTTTACTCCAAACCATTCTACAAAATGAGGCAAAACTACCAAGTAGGGATTTTGATCACAACCGAAAATTCAGGGAGAACTCCTAAAGGAAAAGTCAAGAATAAGTGAGTAAAATGGTGCCTTAAATTGTTGTTAAGATGCCTTTTTTTGCTAAGGGCAGATTAATGCTACTTAAGTATAGCTGTTTATTCACAAGGAGCTTCTCACCCAACAGGTCATCCATTGCCTTGTGGCCTGATAAACCTGATTTTCTTCTCTTTTTTTCCCCATTTCAGTTAGTTTCTCCATAGATTCCTAGATCCCTCCACTCCTCCATACCTATTGGTACAGATTTTCTCACTATTAAATCGCCTTCTCTTCCCAGTCTTCCTGATACAGTACAAGGCTATCTGCCTGCCATTCAGGCCTGTGAAGAGATAGCCACAGCTTTCCAAGTCTTTGCAGTTTAGACAATGAATTCAAATCAGTTACGTGCTGTTCTCTGTGTTGTTTCTGTGCCTCTAGAAGATTAAATTTCTTTTAAACATTTCCAATTTTTGAATCACTAACTTTCTTCTCTTTTTGTTGGAAAGAAAAATACAGGCCATTGGAAGACAAGAGATAGCAGCAGAGGCTGTGAGACAAGAAGATGAAGGTCTGTCTCAAAGAGTAGCATGAGCTTGGCCGGATTAAATAGGTTTAGAGATTATAGAACCATAACTGCTTATTAAGGGAAATTAGGATATCGGGGGCAGAACCCATATACTATTCTGTAGGGACTGTGCCTAGGGGACTCTGAGAATGACCGCTGAATAATTTAATATGATAAAAACTATAATACAGATAAACTTTTCAGGTTCATTTTTATTGTAAAATCAGATGAGAGGCAGCATGGCAGAGCAGATGGAGAGAAAGCTTTGAAGCAAGGAAGACCCAAGTACAAGTCTTGCCTTGGCTGTGTGACTTAGGGTAAGTCACCTAACCTCTCCCATACTCTAGGCCAGAGAGGTCAAACATCCAACCAGCTGGCACTCAACACTCCCCAGTACAGCCAAACTAGATAAAAATATAATTGGGAAATATTTAACAAAATAAATAAAAATACAGTAAAACATAGATACCATTACATTTTAAGACTAAGCCAATATGTGGTCTATACATATTCTTATGTATAGATTAGTGGCCTTCTGTTTCTGTTAAGTTTGACACCACCTCTCTAGGTTACTCTCTAAAAACTAGAAGTTACAGAAAAGATGCTGACTTTCATTGATAGTAGGAGTTTCTACACCAAGAAGTTCCCTATATTAGGGAAATCGCAAGTTCAGTTCCCATCCCATCCTGTAAAGCCAGATATACTTATTATTATTTTTTTTTTGGTAACAATCGAGGTTAAGTGACTTGCCCAGGGTCATACAGCTAGTAAGTGTCTGAGGCTAGATTTGAACTCAGGTCCTCCTGACTCCAGGTCCAGTGCTCTATCCATTGTACCAATCCACTATACCACCTAGCTGCCCAAATCAGATATACTTATAAAAATACCTCCACCAAAGTAATTATGAAACAAAAGTGTCTCAGATCTATTGAGGATTTCATCATACCTTGGTTTAGAGAAAACATGAAAGAAGATGCTCTCCACAAAGTTTTCCTTGGTGTTTTGGTCCAGAGAGGGATAACTGGTCTGACCCTTAGAGGCATTTCTTATCTACTTCATAGAAACAAACTGGAGATGCTTAGAAAAAGCTCTTTGCAGACAAGGGAAATAAAACTACTTCATTTTTTCACTTTCCAGTTCAGCAAACTTAGTTAGCTCCAGGAACTCATTTCTCTGTCGTTTTCTCTCCTACATTTTGCACATAATTGTATATGAATATATATATGTATTATGTATATATATACATTATACATATACATTATATATATATATACACACATGTAATCTTGCAGCAACAGTAGAAGTCATAGGATCTTTGATTCCAACCCCTTCATTCTATAGATAAGGAAACTGAGTCACAAGAACATTAAAGGAATTGCCCAAGGTCACACAACTAGTTACTATCTGAGGCAAGATTTGAATCCAAATCTGCCTGATTCCTTCCTCCAAGCCCAATGCCTTATCCATTCTGCATACTGCCTCCAAAAAATAAATAACTAGATAGACAGGCAGGCAGGTAGAAAGATAAACAGGCAGAGAGATAAATGGATAGATAGATAGATAGAACTCTTTTTTCTGATATAGTTCCTCTCGTTATTTTGAGTAAGAACCTAAATGAGGGGCAACTAAGGAGCACAGTATATAGAATATAGGCCCTGAAGTCAGAAGGACTGAGTTCAAATCTGGTTTCAGATATTTACTGTGTGACCTTGGGCAAGTCACTTAACCTTGATTGCCTTAAAAAAAAAAAACCCCAAACACAAAAAAACCTTAAATGATTACCATCAGTGACCCTTGCTTTAATAAAATTCCAACCACATCTAATTCCTATTCAATGAATCCCCATCTCCCATTTCTTCATTCCCTACTGATTTCAGTCATAAAGTGACTCATAATGTTCTGTTATTAAAAAAAAAAAAGTTGACCTTGGTTGTGATAACTCACACTTAAATGCAGCAAACCAGTCAATAAACATTTATTAAACACCTACTATGTGTCAGGCACTACCTCATAAGGCAGCCAATCTCATTTTGGATATATTGTTAAACTATATATTTAATGGAAAAATTAAACTCTGATAGTGTGAACATTACTTAAGATATTATCAGGAGCAACTAGACATTACAGTGGATAGAGTGCCAGGCCTTGAGTCAGAAAGACTTAAGTTCATCTCGGGCTTCAGACTCTTACTAGCTGTGTGACCCTGGCTGTGTGATTGTCCTGTGACAATAATAGGGAGATCTCTCTCTTAGTCACTGCTGTCAAGATTCTTGCCAGAGTCCTCCTTCACAGGCTTATCTTTCACCTGGAAGATGGTCATCTACCAGAGAACCAGAAAGGCTTCAGAAAGAGTCAAGGAATGGAGAGATACGGTGTTTGCTGCCTGACAATTCCGGGAGAAATGCCAGGAGCAGAACTGAGGTCTGTATACAATGTTCACCAACTTGACCAGGGTCTTTGATACTGTCAGTCATGAGGGCTTGTGGAAGATCATGGCAAAAATTGGGTGCCCAGAGAAGTTCATCAATATTCTATGTTAATTTCATGACAACATGCTTGCACACGTTTTGGATAATGGACCATGTTCTTGAACCTTCCCGGCCACCAATGGAGTGAAGGAGGGTCTGTGGCTTGTTCCCATGCTTTTTAACATAATGTTTTCAGCAGTGTTGTCAGACACCTTCAATGAGGATTAAAATGACATCAAGGTCAGCTACCATACTGACTATAAATTATTTAACTTGAAAAGGCTATAAGCCGAGACTAAAGAGGAGGGAGAGTTGAAGCATGACTTTTTGTTCACAGATGATTGCTGCACTCAATGCAGCTCCTGAGGCTGAAATGCAGCCGAATATGGATCAATCCTCTGCCACTTGTGCTAATTTTGGCCTAATGATTAACACCAAGAAAACATAGGTGCTCTGTCAGCCAGCACCACACAATCCATATGTGGAACCATTGATTACAGCAAATGCAGAGAAAGTTTGAATGCTGTAGATAAGTTCATTTAACTTGGCATTATACTTCCCAGGAATGTGCAGATAGATGATGAGGTTGAGGCACTCATTGCCAGAGCTAGCTCAGTGTTTGGGAGGCCCTCATACCATGGGGGTCTTGAAGTAGCCTGTAAATTTTATATAATAAATAGGTAACTGCTTTTGCCAACCATGTACCCCAGCTGGCTTTGATCCTGAAACTTTGAATGTAACATCCAAGTTAATTCATTTACAATTTGTTGCTGATGATTTTTAGTTTTGTGGTTTTGCCATCATTTAAACATAATGGCTAATTTACAAAATATATTATAGCAACTTTGAACAGGAAGAGTGGGAACAATAGAAAGTCAAAAATTAAGATGTCTAATTATTGATTGCCAATGGAACCTCACTCCAACTGTTTGCTGGTGGCCTAACTACCTGGGAATACCCAACAATGATTTACAAATTAGTAATTTGTTCTTATGTCAGACAAATGTCTTTCTCAACTCAATGGTTTCTTTGACTGAGAGCTATTATCCTTGTAGAGGCTTTGGAACCAGGAATCTGGCACCTGGTAAGTACTTGCTATTTGTCATATCTTTGCCAACTACTCATGTCAAAGTACATTTTATAGGAGGTAATCAAGTGAAGCAGTCCTGCTGGCAACAACAGAGGAGAAAATGGCAAACATAATAAGAGGAAGCCATTGGACCTGGTTTCTATAATATATGTGGGACTTAATCAATTTCATTGAGTTCAGAATGATGTCAAGTGAGGGATACCTTCTTCAAGTTTTATATTTAAAGATTAATCATTGAGATTAATGATAAACATTTGGTGGTATCTTCATTCTGTGTGCATGTGTGTGTGTATCTATTATATTACTTCCCTACTATCTGCAAACATGCCCATATCTTACCTATCTTTTTTAAAAATGGCCCTTATTTGATCCATCTATGCCCTCTAGATAATGTCCCATATCTTTTCTCCCATTGGTGGCTAAACTTGAGAAAACTGACTCCATTTCCTTTCCTCTCTCTTCTCTTTAACTCTTTGAAATCTGGTTTCTGACTTCATCATTCCACTAACATTTCTCTCTTTGAAATAACCAATGATTTCTTAATTGCCCAATCTAAAGGCCTTTTCCCAATCTTTGTCCTTCTTGATCTCTTTTCAACCTTTGACACTGTCACCCACTTATTTATTCTTCTCTTCTCCCTAGGTTTTTGTAATCTTGATTCTCCTCCTACCTGTCTGACCTCTCTTCAGTCTCCTTTGCTAGATAGAGCTTCATCCATCTTCATGCTTGGATGTATCATAAACACCCTAAGTTCAACTTGTCCAAAATTGAATTTAGTTTTTGAGTTCAATTTGAATTTATCTTTCCCCCCAAATCTTCCCCTCTTCCTAACTTACCTGTTATCTTAGAAGGTATCATTATCCTCCCAGTTATCTAAGCTTATAACCTAGCTGTCATCCCTGACTCCTCACTCTCTCACTCCCTATTTCCAATCTATTGCCAAGTCCTATCAATTTTACCTTTCTAACATCTCTCACACACTCTCCCTTTGCTCCTTTGACCCTGCCACCACCCTTACAGGCCCCTATCACCTCATGCCTAGACTATTTCCATAACTTGCTGGTTGGTCTCCTGCTATAAGTCTCTCCCCACTCCAGTCCATCCTCCACTCAGCTATCAAAAAGATCTTCCTAAAGTGTAAGTCTAACCATGTCAACCCCCCATTCAATAAACTCCAGCACTCCCTACTGCCTTCAGGATCTAATATCACATCCTTTGTTTGGCTTAAAGCTCTCCATAACCTGACCCTGTCCTACCTTTCTAGTCTTCTTGCCCTGATACCACCCCATTCCACCCACTCTACGATCCAGTGACCCTGGCTTCCCCAACGTGCCTTGCCCAGGACACTGCACCTCCTGACTCTGGGCATATTCACTGCTATTCTTCATGCCTGGAGCTCCTCCCTTCTCATCTTTGCCTCCTAGCTTCCCTGGCTTCCCTCAGGTCTCTACTTAAGTTCCAAGCCCTTCCCAGCTCTACTTAAAGCTAGTGCCTACCCTCTGTCAATTATCTCCAATTTATCAATTATCTCCTATTTAACAAGATTGTTTGTACATAGTTATTTACATGTTGTTCCCTGCATTTGTCTGATCTTTGAGAGCAGGGACTGATTGTATTTTGCCTTTCTTTGTATCCCCAAGGCTTAGCACAGTGCCTGGTGTATAGTAGGTGCTTCTTGACTACCTTACTGGTAGTAATGCAAAGTAGTTGATTAATATTTCTTTTTTTTTCCCCTTGGAGGCAATCATTTAAGTGACTTGCCCAGGATCACACAGCTAGTTAGTGTATGAGGCCAGATTTGAACTTAGGTCCTCCTGACTCCACAGTCAGTGCTCTATCCACTGCACCACCTAGTTGCCCCAATTAAAAACATTTCATAACTTACTATAGGGTTTATGTGAATGGTGTCCAAATCATAGGTCTACTTAGGGAATATTTCTGTCATCTGCAGCATACAATGACCCTATTCCTAGAATTCCATCCCCAATTCAGGAAGCGCACAATAATACCTATCAATCAATCAACAAGCATTCATTAAGCTCTTACTATGTACCAGGCAAACTTTATATAAAGACGAAAGTGAAACAATCCCTACCTTCAAACAGTTTACACTCTAGTAGGGAAGACAACATATATGCCCTCTTTGGAGCATGCTCAATTGCCATTCTTGGAGACTTCATAGAAGCTTAGGGCAATCTTTCTTCTGGCTATGCATGACTTAGGGACTTGCCAGGAGAAAAAAGATAGAGTACCCTAATTGGCTACTGACTCTAAACTCTACAACTCTGTCATTCTCTGTTGCCTTCCTCCTGTAAGAGGGTAGCTGGGCTGTCTCTTCCCTCTGACTCTTTATGTTTGTTCTTTCTTAATCTTAGTTGGTCAGCTAGGTGGCACAGCAGTTAGAGTGCCTAGTCTAGAGTCAGGAAGACTCATCTTTGTGAGTTCAAATCTGGACTCACACACTTACTAGCTGTGTGACCCTGGGCAAATCATTCCCCACTTTCTCATCATCATGTACTGGAAAGTATTGGATTTAAAGTCAGAAGACCTGGGTTCAAATCCCAGTTCTCCCACTTGAATTTTCCTAAGCAGGTCAGTAACCTCTCTGGATTTGCTTTCCTCTTCAATAATTTGAATAGACTCTCTGTTTGCCTCAGTTTCTTCATCTGTAAAATGAGCTGGAGCAGAAAACGGCAAACCACTCTAGTATCTTTGCCAAGAAAACCCCCAAAAGACATCACAAAGAGTCAGACACAACTGAAAATGACTCATTGACAACAGTCTTAGTTGAACTCATATCCCATGGGGGATATGTCCAAGATAGGCAGCATCCCTGTAAGTTTCAAAAGTCTGGAGATTTGGGGGTGTGGGGGTAGCAGCGGCAGCCAAAGGAATTCCAGTGGATGATGGCAAGGAAAGCATCGATACTGGGAGCAAAGAGCCACAACAAGGATAGAAGATAGACATTCAGAAAGTCAGTCAACTGAGGAAGAAAATGGTTTCAAGAAGCATGAACCCCGGTATGGAGAGAAAGGCCATTGTTACCTGAAAGAATATCAAGCTTAACTATTGGATTGGACAGTGCCTGGTGCTGAGGTGGAATATGAAATGGCTAATCAGCAGCCTTTCAAATTATTTTATATCTTAATTAGTTTAGCAGACTCCCATAGATATGTTAAGTTGCTGGATCCTTTTTAAATTGTTCTGTTTAATGCATGTTGTTATTTTTCTAGCTTTACTGTTCACTCTCTCTATAGGGACAAATTACCTGTCCCATATCTGAGTCTTATTTTGAATTGGGCATCCCTTTTATTTTCCCCTTTGGTGAGACCCAGACATGAGCCATAATTCAAGCTATAATTAACCTTGGGATACTAGGGAGGAGGAGGAGTTGTTAGTCAAAGAGGGTGAGAATGGGAGCTTAATCTCCCTAATTAGAGGCCAGGCTTCTCCAGAGCTAAACCCACAAAAACCTCAATGGCTACAGGATGTATACAGGATAGGGAATGATGCAGGTGTCTGACTCTCCTAGTCTGAGCCCAATAAGTGTCTCTGTGATAGATAGGGAGCAACTAGGTGACATAGTGGATAGAGCGCTGCCCTTGAAGTCAGGAGGACCCGAGTTCAAAACCAGTTTCAGACCCCTATGAGCTGTGTAACCCTGGGCAAGTCATTTAACCCTGTTTATCTTAGTTTCCTCATATGTAAAATGATCTGGAGAAGGAAATGGCAAACCACCCCAGTATTTTTGCCAAGGAAACTCCACATGAGGTCACAAAGAGTTGAACACCACTGAAATGATTCAATAAAAACAACAGCAAATGAGATATAGAAATATGCAAAACCTATACAAATCTAATTCAAGGTAATCTTGGCAGAGAAGGCACTAACAAATTTGGGGAGGGGTGGGGAATCATGAAAGATTTCAATTAGAAGGCAACACTATTCACAAAGTCACAAAATAAAATAAAAATAAAAATTGATAGTATAATACAATGAACATTTTTCTAGTGTGTTCATCATGCTACATAATTCATTGAATCATAGATTTAGACCTGGAAGGATCCTTAGGGGTCATTGAGTCCAACACTCTCATTTTATAAATGAGGAAACAGAGGTCTAGGGAAGTCAATCATATCTAACCTATGGAATGTTGTCTCCATGTTTGCACATCTAGCTAAACCCTCACTGGTGTTGGTTTCCTTTCCACCAGTGCAGATGAAAACTTTTCCCCAATTTCTCATCATCATTGTGTACTGGAAAGCATTGGATTTGAAGTCAGAGGATCTGAGTTCAAATCCTAGATCTTCCATTTGAATTTTCCTGAGCAGGTCAGTAACCTGTCTCTGGATTTGGCTTTCCCCTTCTATAATTTGAGTAGACTCTCTAAGGTCCCTTCCAACTTGAAGTCTATGACCCTATAAGATCCCATGATTTTGTTGGATTCTTGTCTGAGTCTTGCCATCAAGCTTCCATTAAAGGTCCACTCAACACCCCTAAGGTCTTCTGATTATTTTTATATTTCAGGAGTAATAATGCAGCATTCTTTCTGTCCATATCTTATCATTAATTTTTGCTATATGACTGAACCACATCCTTTTCTGGAAATGCAAACCCTTGAAAATATACTTTATACCAGCCCTGGAATCAGGAGGACCTGAGTTCCAATCCAGCTTCAGACATTTACTTGCTGTGTGACACTGGGCAAATCACTTAACCCCAATTGCCCTTCCTCCTCCCAAAAAAAAAGATAATGTGTTTTAAGCTACTTATCCTCAAAAAGTTGTTATTGGTAATATGCTGCAGACTTACTTGTGCACACTATTCATCTTTTCATTGCCCTCAATGTCAACTACAAGTATGTTTCTTAAGGAATTTGGTTAGTGTCCAAGCAAGTGCTGAAATGGTAGCTATAAAAATGACCACTTAGAAGTCTCTATTTGTCTGGAATGAGGACATTCCCTAATGACCACATTATTCAGATTTCATGACCTGATTTGTTTTATTAGTGTTAAAGTAAGACAAACAATTCTCTACGTAGCTTATTAGCATATACTCACCTGTTAAAAAAAAAAAAAAAAAACTTCAGTAGCTCCCTATTCCTCCTAGACCAAAACACAAACTCAGAATCAAACAATCATGGAATCCTATGAAAGGATAGAATCTTTGAGACCATCTAGACCCACCCGTACCTGACCAAGAATCCCTTCTATAATATAACTGACATATAGCGCAGGTTCTGAGTTCACTCTCTGAATCCCAACTCAAAGTGGCAGGCTGGTGCCACTGCTCCCCTGAAAATTCTAGAGTTAGCCCTGAGGAGTTGGGGTTGTCCTTGAACCCCTATTAGTATGCTCCCGTATTAATTATCAGTTGATATCAATTAGCCAGACCAACAATTAGCATTTAGAAATGGGCATTTACTAAAGTCATATACTAAGAAGAGGTGATACAAAATATTCTCCCAAAATGGAGGTGCAATCTGCCACAAATACAGAGTCCAGGGGAAAGTGGGCCCAAACATAGAGAGCAAATGTATCAAAAGGTTTAACTCATAACTCCCAGTTGGTGGAAGTTCTTTTCTCTCCTTATAGAGTTCTCCTAATGAGAACTCTATAAGGAGAACCCTAACCCTAAGCTCCCCTTAAGCATGGTATAGTGTTCTGTTTGGTTCTAATAGAGTCTTGAACCTGATTTTCTTCAGTGTGTTTAGTTCAGCATCAGCAAACTAGTTTTGACCTGTGGGTCACCTATGGCCTGCCTTCTGCTTTTGTGCAGCCCACAAGCTAAAATTGATTTTTACATCTGTAGTTTGCCAGTTCCTGGTCTATTTTATCCTCTCCTCCCAGTGCAGATACTGCCATCAGTCACAACTGTGCCCAGAATACTTACTACTGGACACCCTCTGGGAAGTCCCAAATCTTCTGACTCTTTGAAGTTCACAAGGTCATCTTCTGGTTGAAAGTGTAAGAAAGGAAACAAAAGCTCTCTCTCCTTATTTCCCCCCAAAGGCACTCCCTCTCAAAGGCATTGCTTGGAACTGCTTTCCACTGATATGTTGACTGCTAGAAATACCCAATTCTAAACTAGCTTGTTGTTTTCATATAAACCCCACACGGCATGACCGAACCCAATGTGTTTTCTGTGTAGAGTCATTTCATCCTATTCAATATGTTTTTCTTCTTCCAAATTGATTAAGGACTTAGTTTGAGGAACTTCCAACAAGGAATGTTCAAATTACAGAATAATTTTGCTCATTCCACACGCCAGCAAGGATATACTTAAGATTTTGCAAGCTAGGCTTTAGCAATATGTGAACTAAGAATTACCAGAAGAGCAAGCTGGTTTTGGAAGAGGCAGAGGAGCCAGAGACCAAATTGCCAACATTCACTGAGTTATGGAGAAAGCAAGGGAGTTCCAGAAAAACGTCTATTTCTGTTTCATTGACTACACTAAAGCCTTTGACTGTGTGGATCACAACAAATTGTGGCAAGTCCTCAGATAGATGGGAGTACCAGATCATCTTACTTGTCTCCTGGGGAATGTGTATACAAGCCAAGAAGCAACAGTGAGAACTGAATATGGAATAATTGATTAGTTTAAGATTGGGAAAGGAGTATGACAGGGCTATATATTGTCATCTTATTTATTTAACTTATATGCAGAGTACATCATGTGAAATGCCAGACTGGATGAATCAAAAGCTGGAATTAGGTCTGCAGGGAGAAATATAAACAATCTCAGATATGCAGATGATACCATTCTGGTAGCACAGAGTGAAGAAGAATTAAGAAGCCTCTTGATGAGGGTGAAAGAGGAGAGTGTAAAAGTTGGCTTGAAGTTTAACACTTAAAAAAAAAAAGCTAAGATTTTGGCAACGAGTCCCAAAACTTCCTGGCAAATAGAGGAAGAAGAAATGGAAGCAGTATCAGATTTTATATTCTTGAACTCAAGCATTACTGCAGACAGCAACTGCAGTCATGATATTAAAATATGCTTGCTCCTTGGAAGGAAAGCTATGGCAAATCTGGACAGCATACTAAAAAGCAGAGACATCATCTTGCCAACAAAGGCCTATATAGTCAAAGGTATGTATTTTTTTTCCAGTAGCAATTTATGGACTATAAGGAAAACTGAGTGCTGCAGAATCAAAACTTTTGAATTGTGGTGCTAGAAAAGACTTTTGAAAGTCCCTTCAACAGCCAGAGTATCAAATCAGTCAATACTTATAGAAATTAATTCAGGCTATTCACTGGAAGGTGAACTTCTAAAGCTAAAGCTTAAATACTTTGACCCACATAATGAGAAGATGAGACTCACTAGAAAAGACCTCCATGTTGGGAAAGATTGAAGGCAAAAGGAAAAGGGGACAGCAGAGGATGAGATGGATAGATAGTGTCATGGATACAACAAACATGAACTTGGAAAGACTTTGAGAGATAGTGGGAGGATAGAAGGGTCTGGTGTGCTGTGGTCTATGGAGTCACAAAGAGTTGGACAGAACTAAACAGCAGCTATTTGATGCCTTTGATTGAGTGATTCAGTAGAGATGTTATCAACTGATAAAGGTATCAGAACCAGAGCATATTGCTTTATTAAGTGAAATGGGATGATCAATTGAATGATTCAATTGACCTCCGCCATTATAGGTAAGTGGTCATACAGTCTTCCTGTAAAGATTTCTAGTGAGGAGGAATCCACTATCTCCTAAGGCATACAACTTTACTTTTGAAATAGCTCTAATTATTACACAGTTCTTCCTTATTTCTTTGTTACCTCAATGAATTGTTCCTGGTTCTCCCCTCTGAGGCCAAACTGAGCAAGATCCATCCTTCTTCTGTGAGGCAGTCCTTCAAGCATTTGAAGCCAACTCTCATGTGTTTCTATCTTCTCCCCCAAGTCTTCTCTCCTCAGAAATAAGTTAGCAAACTTATTTTATTTAATCAATTTCATATGACATGATCGCTTCACCATGCTTGTCACTCTGCTCTGGCTGCTGTGCTCCTAAAATCCAAGGGATCAAACTACCCAAAATACTCTAGCTGTGGTTTGACCAGGGCAGAGTCCAGTAGGACTATCTATCCCCTGTGTTCTGGACACTATGCTTTGTTTATGCACCGCACAATCTCATCATTTTTGTGATGATTATATCCAGGGGCATAATGGAGACAGCTAGCACATCTTGGAGTACCCACTGTTAAATTTTCAGCATGAGCATTTGTACCTCAGAAATTGGCAATCACTACAAATCAGGACTTGATTTATTGTTTTGTTGATTGTTTAGGCTTTTAGAAAGTGTTAATAATGCAGATCAAACTTTAAAATATGTATACTTTATTTTCTTTAGAGCTCAGTTACCAGCATTTACCAGTATCCCTCTATTGTTCTATAAACACTACTTAAGCTCAGCAGAAGTGCAATAAAAGGCTCAGGGAATAAAATTACCACCCCACTAGATGCCTAGAGAAGTGATTGTAGACTAATGATAATAATAGTAATAACAATTGGCACTTATATAGCTCCTTAAAGTTTGCAAAGAGTTTTTCTTCCATTATCTTACTGAGCCTCATGACACCACTGACTATATCATACTTTTGAATCATGCTGAGCTTCCAATCTCTCACATCTTTTTCAAATGAGTTGCTATCTAGCCATACCTGCTCTATCTCATACTTGCAGCATTCATATTCTTTTAAATATGGGTGTAAGATTGTGCATTTATCCCAAATTGGAATTTAAGAACTTCTACATGCTACAGCTAACCTGCCTGTCTAGCCTCATTCATTCATATTATTCTTTCAAACACTTTGCACTACCAACCTGGACTGACTAACTGTTCGTGGAACATGACAATAGCATGCAGTTGCACAAGCTATGCTGGTGTCCATGATTCACTCCCTCCTTATGTCTGTCTCTAAGAATCGTTATCCTCCTTCGAGGCTCGGTTCAGATGCCACTTGCTCCATGAATCCAGTATCCTACTTCTCCTCTCCCCTCCCCTGCACCAAGCCCTTTTCCCCCACTAAAATTATTTTATATGTATTTGTATATAGATGATAAATTATATCCCAACTATCTCCCCATACCCACCCCCAGGCTTTTGTTTTGTCTTTTTATTTTCAGCACTTAGCACAACGCCGTCTATATCCTGTTGTGACTTTAGACAAGTTATTTAACATCTCTAGATCTCAGTTTCCTCATTCGAGGGGATTGGACTATATGACCTCTCACATATCTCTAAATCTGCAATCCTCAATTTATGCTTGAATTCTGTTTTCAACATGCCTTTCTCACTATCTGGAAACATGGAAAAGTAGGTTAAAATTTGTATCTCCTCCGCCTGCCTTTCAGATTCACAGTAGATGCTTAGCAAAAGTTGATTGAATTGAATTGAATTGAACTGAACTGAATTTTGCAATTCATTCTGTAGTTCAGATAGGGTCCAGTAGGTGGCAGGAGTAACCCAAAGACAAAGTCTCACCGTTGTGAAGTCCTTAGTTTTTCATTGTGTGACGTTTCCTGCTTCTCTGATCTGATGATTGTGAAAGCAGTTTTCATCTTTCAAAAACACCAGACCCAAACAAACAGAAGCTAACTCCATCCTACAGCTAAAGAAAAGCTAGGACTGACAAGTGCCTAAACCCTCCTGTCCTTAGACCACCCTCCATGTTATGTTTCACCAGGCAGCTAAGATCTGAGGGCTTCCCTCTAAAATGGTTTCCCGGGCAGAGACCCATCACCTCCGCATCACCAGCTCAGACTTTGGTTGTGCAGAAGGGACAGACATTGTCATTACGAGTGGACAAATGAATCCCGCCACCCTGTTTGTCATGCTATGGATGGTTCTGAAGGACCCTGATGAAGGCTCTCCTGTGACACCCCTCCCCCAGCACCTCCCTCGCTGCCGGGCGACTCCTGAGTCATTGAATCCAAATCCTTTTCCAAGCTGTCACTCTCATCCGAGTATCAGAACTCTCTGAAACAACTGTCACTAACTGGATCCCACCGGATTGAACCAGCTCCCTGCCAAAGGTTCTCAGCATTCAGCTGCATCTGTTTTAATTTTATTTCTGACCTGATAATATTGTAAAAAAGAGAGTAGAGGAAACCACAACACTTTTTGCTAGGGTTGTATTTCTTTTTCCTCCTGCCATCAAACTCAGGCTGGATATTTCTGGGTTTAGTGAGACCTCTTTTGTTTTTGGGTGAACTTCATAGGGTAGCTAGATGAGGGTCAGAATCCTGCTGTCCTAGTGTGGGAGTCACATTTAAGAAAACTATTGATAAACTGGAGAGCTTTCAGAAGAGGACAATTAGGATACTGGATGGGCCTGGACTAACTGTGAGGATGTAGGGAAGTAATTTAACCTCTTTGAGTCTCAGTTTCCTCATCTGTAAAATGATTATAATAGTAGCTCCTACTTCACAGACTCAAAGCAAATAATGCATATAAAGTGCTTTGCCAACCTTCAGGTGTTTTATGGATGATAATGATGATGATGATGGTGATGGTGATGGTGATGGTGATGGTGATGATGATAGGACTGTGGTAGGAATGATGAATATGTCAATCAAGAGATCTGAAAACTGAAGACACTGGGGAGGTTGAACTTGGAGGAAGCATTGTGATAAGGTCTAGAGGTTAGGGGTCCTGGAATCCCAAAATCACAACACCCGGGTCCTGCCCAAAAGAATTGGACCCAAGCCTTCTTGCAGCCAAAAACAAGGTTTATTGAAGATTCGCCATATTAGCCAGACTCCTAAGGAATCTGAGCATCTATGGGCCATTGGTTAGATCGTGAAAATCTCCACAGTGGCTAGATTCTAAGAATCAGAGCTTTCTGGGGCCCAGATCCCAACCCCATCAATTGGACACGAAAGACTGTGATATGAGAGGGATTCAATTTGTTTTGTCTAGACTCAGAGGGAAGAACCAAATTGTGAAAGCGGCAAAGAGGCAGAATTAAGTTTGACAAAAGGATAAATTTCCTAAACTCTTTGATGTTGTTCAGACTTATGATTCTTCATGACCCCATTTGGGGTTTTCTTGGCAAAGATACTGGAGGAAATTGCCATTTCCATCTCCAGTTCATTTTATAAATAAGAAACTGAGGCAAACAGGATTAAGTGTCTTACTCAGGGTCATATAGCTAGTAAGTGTCTGAGGCCAGATTTGAACTCTTTAAGTTCAAACTTCGAGTGTTCCTGACTCTATCCACTGTGCCACCTAGCTGCCTAAATTCTAGGGCTGTCCACATGTGGACTGATAATCTGAAGTCACAATTATCATAGACTTGAAACTGGAAAGGACCTTAGAGGCACTCCAGAGGCCCCTTCATTTTACAAATGAGGAAATGGAAACCTAGAAGGGTTAATTGACTTGCCCAAACTCACACAGCTACTAAGTGAGATTACAGGAATTTGGACTCATGATCTCTGGCTCCAAATGCAGCACACTTAGGTAGTGGGTTCTCCCTCATCTCAGGTTTTTCAGCAAAAATTGGATGACAACCTGTTGGGCACAGATTGGATTAGATGGCCCCTTATGTCCTTTCTGATTCTGAGATTCTGTTCTTTTATAAAGGAGGGTATTGCCTCAAGCCTGGTACTACTGTAGAGTGGCCAGGGAAGGGCACATCCTTGCTAGGTAGTGGGGCAGGAAGATTGTAGGTCAGAGAAGAAGGATGTAAGTAACTCTAGTCAATGTGCCTTAAAGCCTGAGGCTTATTACACGCAATCAACCCTAAGACCTCCCCACCCTCACCCCACCCTCCAATCTCCAAAGCTCAGCACCCTCCCTTTTCCACATACACTCCCTTCAGGCTCTCCTATTGTGTGACTTCCTTACCCCAACCTGGCTCCAACTTGATTTCACCTGTACAAAATTGTTTGGGCTGGCACAGGGTGTGATTTGTCCCAGACCTAGCACCCCCTGGTTCCATTCCTTGACTTAGCTAAAGTCAGTAGATTCCCCTGTAGCCAGATGAAAATCTTCATTAAATGACTACCCTCTGCATTAAAACTCATCCTGTAAAATGTTTCCTTACACGAGCACTAGTAACCCTTAACATAAGCAGAAGTTATCAAAGGAATTAATACATCTTAATATTATGCCAAAGTAAGATAGCCTCATTAGATTAGAAGTGGATTGGAATGAACAGAAGCAATAGTCAAAAAAGGAGAGCCTGTACATATCAATTTCACACCTATTACCTTCTGTGAATTAGCTTGCAAGCAGGACCAGGTGCTCTTTATAAATGAACTAACTAGGTGTGCCATTTGTCCATTGTTTTGAGTCATGGAAATGTGCTAAGTTGATCTTGTTCTCCAGGCTCTCTCATGAGAACTTGGACCATTTTATGTGAGCACCAAGCCAGTGGCATCAGCTTGTGCCTGAACTTATTCCAAATGACTTCACATCCAAATAAGTCAAGTGAGGAGTAGAATGATTCAACCTTCCACGTGGGAACTTCCAAAACTGTAAAAGAGGCCCTACAAAAATAAGAAGTTTCTTTGCCAACCCAGTCAAACTAATTTAATGGAACTTAATTGCATTTCAATTCTTGTGAATAGAGACTGGACCTATGTTTTCATTGCTATCCCAGAAGAGGAAAATTCCCTCTACCAGTACAAATAGTACTGTAGTACCTTCTCCATAATTTAACAGTCTTAGCTGTCTGGCACTTTCAGAGATTAAGTGACCTGCCCAGGCTCAATGAAGCCAATATGTGTCGCAGATGACACATACCCTGGTTTTTCTGACTCCAAGGCCTACACTCTATTCACTATGCCACACTGCTTCTCAATTCAACAAACATTTATTAAGTGCCTACTGTATACCAAGTATCGTTCACTTACTAAGGCCTACCAAGGTAGTTGGGTTTTTTGTTGTTGTTTTTTAAGGCACTGGTTGGCTAGAGCTACCTACATCCTTCTTCCTTTATCTGCTATCTTCCTGTCTCACTACCTAACAAGGATGTGCCTTTTCCTGGACACTCTACTGTAGTACCAGGCTTGAGACAATAACCTCCTTCACTAAGGAACAGAATCTCAGAATCAGAAAGGACAAACAAGGTACAAATTGGGTTCCAGAAGTTCAATTGTGAAATGATTGTTTTCCCATATAAATAACATTATAAGTGATGGTTAGGTTCCCAGAAAAGTGGTTAGGTAACCCACAAAAGCCTATTAAATCTATGGTATAACTGAATAGTATTATTATAGTACTATAAAAAACTAAATTTCACTTATAACATTGCTTCTATGAGAAAACTCATTTCTATTTCCTAATTCTCAATACCAGAAGCTTTTTTTACCACCACTACATCTTCCTCATCCTTCTCTCTGTTAAATCCTAAAGGTGGAAGCAAAATCTCCCCCTTTTCTCCTTTTTGTACCAGGCCACAGTAGTGGAAATAGGACTCCCAAACCTAGAGGAGTGTCGGAGAGGGAATGGGGATCCCAAGAATCTTCAGTAGCAACAAGGAGTAGAGAATGATCCTAAATATAATCAGCCCTGAGAGGAAAGGTATAGGTGCCAGACTTCTGCACATGGGTGAGTAGGGGGAAGGATTCCAACAGCTGCAGTGAAAAGATGGGTCCCTAATTAGGGTTCAGTTAGTGTATGGGACATTTCTAAGTCATCTATATATATGTAGCATCCTCCCTTCCCTGGCTGAGGATTAGACAAGTCTGGATGCTGATTAGAAGAGACAGAGGGAAGTGACAAGACACAGAAGCCAAAGGGAATGTGTTGTGGGAGAGTTTCAAGGTCAGGGCTGGGAGAAAGATGAATGACAGCTGAAGGAGCAGTCCTCTGTGGCAGGGCCTGCCTTTGAGTTCATTGCCCCTGCTCCATGAGCAATAAACTAGCTATGGAGAGAAATAGTCAAGGATCCCTGCCAGCTGCAGAACACCAAATGGAAAAACACCAGCTACACAAACCCCCCAGATCCAGATTGTGCCCAGGTAGGCAGTGCTATGGGGTACAGAGGGTTGGTTGGTGGTAGTACTGGAGATGTATGTTAATTTCTGCATTGGGGAGATTTTAATGACTTCCAAATTTGAGATACCTGCTGCTGGGAATTTCCAAGGCTGAACATGAATACCTTGAACTTATCCTAAAACTCTTAGATTTTGAACCAGTCCTTATACAAGGCTGGGGCTGCCTAGATTTCAGAAAGCTTCAGGTATGCAGCTACATGGTAGATGTTTTATTGTTTATTGCCTTATTCCTCTAATTGGTTCTGTATACCCCCCCCCCAAAAAAAAAAACATTATATGCAGTAAGCATGTCTTTTACCACTGGTAGCTGACTCCATAATACCACCACCGTCATGTAATTAAGTTTCAGTAAAATATAACAGATTAAGGGAAGAGGCAGAGTTTCCAGTAGGTAGAGGCTCAAAATCTAATTATAATTGGATAAATCCACAGTAATCACATCCCTTATACTAATAAGAAAAGTACAGCTACCCAGAGAGAGATGAAGTTGGGGAATATAAAGTTACCTACTCTCTGAGAACCATAAAGAGTTTGGAATACCCCAAAGAATGGGCAGACTGCTTACATCCATGGTGAATGTAGGACTTCCCAGGGCCCAGTCCTTTTTAGTGGATAGGATCAGGTTAATGGCTAGCAATGCCACCTTGTGGCTAAGTATACACTGTGTAATTAATGGAAAACAAATCTATACGCCAGATTTCCATTAGTACTGAGCCTCCACAATGTCCTATTCCAATGCTTCATCATGGCACGGAGGCAATCCATGCTCCTCAAAGACCTTAGACGAAGCATGAAACAAAGGTGTTCATTATTTTGATGCCAATCTAGCATAAAGTATAAGCTAAAGCAGGGTTTCTTGTGAATAGTCCTCCAAATTATCTGCATGCAATGTGCTGGTTGCATCAAGCCCTGTAGCATTGAAGAACCTCCTGGAAGAGATCAATAATTATTCAAAAGGGAGGCTTAACTATTTATATACTTGGGAAAAGCTAAGTGGATGCCAGTTGCTCAGATTTAATTTATCTTGAACTGATACTCCACATGGACAATGCTTTGGGCTTAGAATTAATCAGAAAGAGAAGAGCAAGCTAGATTATCTTTAAGAAATTGCAAAGCTAGGAGCAGCTAGGTGGTGCAGTGGATAGCACACTGGCCCTGGAGTTGGGAGGACCCGAGTTCAAATCCAACCTCAGATGCTTACTAGATGGCTATGTGACCCTAGACAAGTCACTTACCCCCATTGCCTCAAAAAAAAAGAAATTGCAAAGTTCTTTTAATGATCCCAAACTTCTCCCCAAAATAAGTAGATCTTTTTGATATCGATATTCTTCCAATATCATTGCATACCTATGAGACAAGGACTACAACAGTCTCCAAAAAATGAAAAATGCTTATCAAACACAGAGCAATGGAAAGGTGTATGGTAGGTGTAAGCAGAGTATAACATATAACTAAGGAACTTCTAAGAGGAATAGGAGTAAGGGAGGTAATCAGAAAAATGTATGATGAAGAAAAAAAA